>NC_058372.1:91090000-91390000 GCF_018350175.1 Felis catus | reverse complement strand
TCTAATGATGCCCGTCCTTCTTTATCACTTTCTTAAACAAATAATCTCTTCATATTAAAAATATTTTAAATGGGTACATGGCTCCTTATTCTAACCAATGTACAAAACAAAGGGAGCTTAAAATACTGTTTTAATCAAGAAATGTTTAATTTAAATTTTAATAGGATTGAATTTATATACAACATTTTGAAATTTAGCCTTTGTGATGCCAAAAAAAAGAATTTTATAAAAATAACTCACAGCATTTTTTTTTTTGAGATGTGATGTGGGGAACAAAGGCAGAAGGAAATGTAGATAATTTCCTTATAACCTGCAGCGCATTTACAAATACCTGAAGCAGACAGAGTATAACATTCCTCCAGGAACTCCCAACTGTCTTAGTGTTAATGCCTTGCTAGAGGGAAAAACAACCTTAGCTTGACAAAAGCTAGGTCTCCCGCATCCTGTGAGTCTTCAACATATTAAATTCCCTTTGGAAACTTCCCCTTGCCTTTACCTCCCCCAACTCCCAAGTATATAACCAGTCATTCCTCACAATCCCAGTACAGCTCTTTGTGCCAGATCCTGTCCCTGTGCTTTAATAAAACCACCTTTTTGTATAGAAGACATCTCAAGAATTCTTTCTTGGTGGTCGGCCCCAAACCCCAATGCTCTAAATCACTTTAGATGCATAGGAAAGTCCAAATCTGCCATGTTCCTAATTTCCAAATAAAGGGTCATTTAATTATATGCACCCAAATTAACTTCATTTAAAGACAGTGTCTGCCATTTCTACAGATTTTCAAGAATGGATTACAAGTTTAATTTCTGCTTCCTGGTGAGAGAGGAATTGATTTCATAAGACAATGTTTCCTGAAGGACAAAGTATCTTGCCTTTGTTTTCTTGTGCGTTCTCTAGGTAGCATATCAGATCTTTGCCTCTGCGTCCAGCAGATTAACTTCAAGACTAACCCAGGTAGCTTTTGCAAAAAAAGCAGTAAACGCACACTCTGAAACTGAAATGTAACTGGATCATTTCACTATTCTTTCTAGAAAAAATACTAGCTATCAAAAGCTCAATATGATGTGCCCAACTGCTGTCAGCATTTGTATTTAGATAATAGTACATTAACATATACATAATATCATTTAGATTCAAAGGAAGTCAGGGAAAGGCACAAAGAAATAGCACACATACAATCCATAATGAGTTGCCCCATGCTAGGCACTGTGCTAATGCTAGAGACAAAAAATTTAAGCAAAATAGATGTAGTGCCTAATGAGGGAGCCAAAGGCATGCTGAGAGCAAACAGGAGCTAATACCCGGCAACCCCCTCTCCCAGGTGGGGTGTGTGTGATATTCCTCAGGCATTCCTGGGTGCCCAAGAACAAAGGAAAGGGAAAAACAAACAGTTAATTGTTAAAACAAATGGAGAGAGAGAGAATCCCAACCAGGCTCAGTACTGTTAGTGCAGAACCCAATGAGGAGCTTAAACCCAGGAACTGTGAGATCATGACTGGAGCCAAAATCAAGAATCTGACGCTTAAGGGACTGGAACCCAGAATGCCCAGGAATCCGGAACTCCCCACCGCCTTAATGCTAATGATTTGATACACGGAAAAACAACTTTAGCTTGACAGTAGTGAGGCCTTCAATATCTTCAGAGTCTCGTTTAGCATATGAAAGTTCTTTTGAGAACTTTCCCTTGCCTTTACCACCGACCCCACCAACTCCTAGGTATATAATTAGTCACTCCTCACAGTCCCAGTGCAGCTCTTTCTGCCCATGGGTCCTGTCCCCGTGCTTTAATACAACCACCTTTTTGCACCAAAGATGTCCCAAGAATTCTTTCTTGGCTGTCAGCTCTGGACCCCCACCATCACTCCAAAACCACGTCAGTGCCTGTCTTTACGGACTTTATATGCAGTAAAATGTAATTGAAGATGCAGTAAAAATAAAATGTGTTATAAGCTACAATTGAAATGAGGGGACAGGGTGCCATTGCAGCCACATACTAGGAACCCTAATTTAAATTGGGTGACTCAGAAGAAAGTGATGTTGACAACCAAGGAAGCCTAGGATTCAGTCAGGTGAAGAGGGGAAAAGGATGTAGGATAGCTCAGAAATGAGAGAGAGAGAGAGAGAGAGAGAGAGAGAGAGAGAGAGAGAATTTTAAGGAACCTCAAGAAAATTCCCTGTGGATGAAGCATTTTGAGGGTGGGGTTTTGTAGTGACAATGAAGAGAGGGAGTTCCTGGCAAAAATCAGAAAATTGAGGATTTTGTCAGCCATGCCCACCAGTGCAGATTTTCTCTGTAGGCAAAGGGGATGCTGCTAAAATGCTTTCAGGGGAGAGACATGATCGGATCTACTTTCAGAAAGGACTACTTTTGTGTGTGGAGAATGACTTGCACTTTGGTGCAAAACTAGACTCAAGGACATCAGACTTGTTAAAATAATCCCAGTAAGTGATGACAGTTGTTTAGATGAGCATATTAAGAACAGAGAGGGGAAAAAAATGAATGAATTCAGGAAATATTTACAAGTAGACTTGATCATTGATTTGGGAGGAGATGAAAGGAGCAATGACAAACAGAAAGGAGGCTATAGTAACTCTCAGATTTATTGTTATTTGGGTTAATGAGAAGATGGTCATGATATTCAGAGATAAAATAATGTAGGTCAATGCTATTAAATATATGCCCTCAATTATTCTTTTTTTTCTTTTACCTTACTTTTGTTCAGAGCACTTATCACACATAGAGTATTATTCTCCTCTCCTCCTTTAGAACATAATCTCCAGGTGTATAGAGACTTTAGCTATTGCTATATCCCCATCAGTAGATGAGGAGTTCCAGGAGGAAAGAGGATGATACGTTTGAGTTGTCTCTGAAACTTGTAATTAGAAATGTCTGGTAGATGGACTGAATGTATGACATCATGTCTTAGGAGACAGGAGCGGGCCAGGGCTATTAATTTGGAAATCATCAGCTCAAGGAGAAGGACTAAAGCATAGGAGCAAATGACACCCAGGAGTAAAGACAGAATGAGCAGAGAGCTGAGTTAAAACGACTTATAGGAAGAGGACTGACCTTAAGAGAGGAATCATGAATACAGAGAACTAACCAGGAGATAGATAGTGGTGTCAGAGAAGCCAAGGCACAGGAGATATATTTTTTTAACTTCCTAAATTTGTGTTGGACTTCTTTAAATGCAAATGTTTAACTGTTCCACTGTGAAATAATATAAAAAAAGCCTTAAGTTTTTGCTCTTCAACTTAGTTGTGCAAATTATGATTCTACTTAAATACTAGCAGCAATTGGGACTGGTTACATAATCTTCAGGGCCCAGTGAGAAAGAAAAATGCATGGTTTCTATTCATATATTATTAAGAATTTCAAGATGGCAACAACATAGCATTAGAATGAGCCTGGGTCCTTTCTAAGCATGGGATCCTGTGTTACTGTGCAAATCACATGCTCAGGAAGCTAGCCCTGGATAAAACTTTTATCTTTCAGTTTCAATCAGGTTTAAATGAATTCCAGAAGAATATGTTATTTTCTATAAAATACTTTCACTATTTCATCTGGCCAAATGTCTTAAACCTTGAGTGAAAAAGGGAGAATTCTCCCGGGTTACTTTAAAGTTAATAGAAGCACAGGAATGTGGCTCCATTAAAAGGGCATTGATTTGAGTAGAAAACACAGATGATTTTGACTGGCTGAATAAGTTGAACATGATTATAGGATGGCAACTTCCCTTATATTAAGGGGGAAAAAAAGGAAAAGAAACATTTATCTTCAGTGATATAGAAGCATTTATAATATATCCAAACAGCCAGTTAATTTGAGTTGTTTAGTCAGATAACTGGCAGTGAGCAAATAACAGACAGTGACTAACTAAGGCCAATATTCCATTTGTAGAAATCTCCAACTCAGAATCATTTTCAGGATTGAGTGAATTAGGACAATTACACCAGCCCAGAGCTTTGGTGCCAGGGGAATCACTCAGTTGTTAAAAACAAATCCTGCAACTCCAGTGTTCTTACCGTACTGTCACTGAATCAAAGCAGTAGGGAGAACCCCTTTGATTTTCTGCCAAGACCCTCGATCTGTACATTGTCCTTTTGTCATTACTTGTTCCTCTGGAGGATGGCCTTGATGTTCTTTGAAACATTATTTCATTTGTACATGAGAGTCTCCAAGGAACACCCAGCATGATTTGTCCTGGCACTATAGCTTCTTGTAGACAGCCCTGGGATCTGTACTTGCTGCTTAGACTGCCCAGTCTGACTCCAGGAAATGTACAGTTAAAAGCAAACTCTTTATGTCTGACGACTCAGTCACAATGAAGTTTCTCAGCCAAACGATTACAGAAATAAGAAGAGCAGAATGTATTGAAAACATTATACTTTGATGGTGACATTAGTTTGCTTCTAGATTAACCTCATGGGTGTCTGAAACTGACCCACATGACATATCTACTTTTTAGCTAAATATTAACCGGACAAGAAAGTTGTAATTAGCATCTTGAATCTGGACAAACTTCAAACCCTGTCAAGGCATGTACTTAATGACACCATTTTAGACTCAGTCATTTATCAAACTAGACCAGGGAAATGCTGGTCCTGTCACCCTGAATACCCAGATTCAGAGGCAAATATGAACCTAAGTCATCCCCTCTAATTCCAAGGAAGATTAGGAGGCACCTAATTAAAAAAGGAAATGGGGACATTATGGTAAGATGTGATTAAGTAAAACCTTTGCATCTGGTTTTGTTAAAAATATAACCCTGAAATATCCTGGCCAAAAAGCTTTTACTATGAGTATGAGGAAAGGCAAAAGCTTAAGGTCATTTTCTAGTGAATGATTTTGTAAGATAAAAGTTTGCTGCTAAAACTTTTAGCTGTGGTCAGGAAAGGAATGTTGCAGAATGATGGAGAAACCAGAAGCACAACCAACAGGAATAGAGCCTGTGGACTATCGGGAACCTTCTTGAGAAATCCAAGGGCCACAATTACACATTTTGGTTTCCTCACCCATTTTCTAGTGGTTCAGTTAGATTTGTCTTGAGAGAACCCATTTTAACGTAAATTGCTGCTATAAAAGAAAAAGGCAGATAAAATCACAAGAGTCTCAGAGACATTAAGTGCTCCTGCCTCTTATTTCCATCTAAATTTTTAAATTAAAAAAAAATTTAACATGTATTCACTTTTGAGAGGCGGAGAGTGACAGAGCATGAGTGGGGGAGGGACAGAGGGAGAGACAGAGACACAGAATCCAAAGCAGGCTCCAGGATCTGAGCTGTCAGCACACAGCCCAGCGCAGGGGTTGAACCCACGGACTGCGAGATCATGACCTGAGCTGAAGTCTGGCACTTTACCGACTAAGCCACCCAGGTGCCCCTCTTACTTCCCTCTATAAATGATCAAAGCAGACATAACCAAAGAAGCGGCCCAACTATTGACATTATTTCTGTCCCTGGCCATGGAATACAACAACGCTGGCTTTAGAGGCAATTTGTGTGTGCAGGTGTGTGTGTGAAAGGACTAATGTGTGACCTACACTCCTCTCCTGGCTGAGCACCATGTTCTCTCCAACTGGAGTCAAGAGTGGACTCTCAATGAGGGAATTCTTGGGAACATTTAAGTGACTTGGACCGTTCCATTCAGATTCACGTTGCCCATCAATGAACAGCTTGCATTTCATTGTCATTATTATTTAACACGTATTAAGTATCTCACATGGGATAGATATTGTACAGATGATGTAAAACACGATTGTCAATGTCAAGAGATGAAAAATTAATTTTGTCTGACAGCGTTAACTTTCTCAAAAATTGCACTTCCTAAGCAAAAAGCTCAAAATAATACACAGCACACAGGCTTAGTTTGTGCTAACCTTGTTACATATATTTTTTAATTCTAACATTTCAGTTGTTTAATTAAATATAGCTAAATTCATATTTAGGTAGCTTACAAAAACTTTCATCAACTCAAGGATGCTAAACTATTTAAAATACTTTAAAAAAAATAAAGTGCTGTAGTTAGCTAGCTAGTGATCACTAAAAGACAAACCTTATTCTAATAAAATGAATCATTATTGGAATTGCTTAAGAGGTTTGCGTAATTACAAATAAAACTATAACTGAAATAAAATTATTTAAACCTTCAAAAACTAATGATATTAAATGTTGTTGTTTAAAATGCAGCAAAGAGCCTTAATGATGTTTTATAACTTGAACTCAAATGACCAGGACTGAATCTATTCTGCACTTAGCAGCCACATGTCCTCTGGTAAATCATAACCTCTCCAAATCCCATTTTTAAGCTATAAAGTAGGGGCAATAATACTGCACTACTTACTGCAGGAGGGTGTAATGAGCCCCAAATGACACAATGTATATAAAAACACAGTTAATCTTTGCACAGTTATTAACTGCTACTATTTTTGTGATGCAAATCAAGAGACATCCAGCTTTGGGGAAGGCTCTTTTTAATCAGGAAAATTTTTTCAATCCCCCAAAATGAAAAAAAAAAAAGGTAGCAATTTTAGATATTACATAGGAGGAAATCTTCTAATTATAACTTATTCTACTCTGATAGCATGTTCAAAACCTTTAATACTTCTTTGAAGAATATGAAAAGTAGGGAAAAACAAAATAAGTTTTAAAAATATAGTATTGTCAATGTTTAGCAAAGCTTTAATAGAATTGATCATTATAAATGTAGAGAATATGCCTAAGGATCTTTTTTTTTTTTTAACGTTTTTTATTTATTTTTGGGACAGAGAGAAACAGAGCATGAACGGGGGAGGGGCAGAGAGAGAGGGAGACACAGAATCGGAAACAGGCTCCAGGCTCTGAGCCATCAGCCCAGAGCCCGACGCGGGGCTCGAACTCCCGGACCGCGAGATCGTGACCTGGCTGAAGTCGGACGCTTAACCGACTGCGCCACCCAGGCGCCCCTAAATTTTTTGTTTTAAATGTTTATTTTTGAGAGACAGAGCATGAGCGGGGAAGGGGCAGAGAGAGAGGGAGACACAGAATCGGAAACAGGCTCCAGGCTCTGAGCCATCAGCCCAGAGGCTGATGCGGGGCTCGAACTCACGGACCGCGAGATCGTGACCCTAGCTGAAGTCGGACGCTTAACCGACTGAGCCACCCAGGCACACCAGCCTAAGGATCTTTTAATATGCTACTTGATATACAAAAATGACAGCATCTGAAACTGCAATGTTGTCAAGCATCATTTAGTTTGGGGGCACTGTAAATGGATTAAAAAAAAGAAAATTGGCCAATTCTCCTTGAATACAAAATCCTTTAACTTACAGTTTAAAATTTTTCATCCTTAATCTCATAAGATTTTAGTGAGATGCTTTATGCTTTTGAAATTAAACAAATAAAGTTAAACAAAAGCTTTCAGTTGGTCCAACTTATTTATTTTGTTTGCAAAAAGCTTTCCCATGTAAGCCAATTATTTCCAAAGAATGAATTAAGAAGATATAGCTTGGAGGGGAAAAAAAAAAAAAAAAAAAAAAAAAAAAAGATTTCCCTACTTTATCAGGTAATAAAATCTATTACCCCTGAAATCATTTCGCTTAATTCTCACTTGCTCTCATATCCCATACTCCATTTTGCTGAGTGAAATTTAATAAATCTCTCAGTCCAGGATTAAATTTTACTGTTTTATGAACTGTTAAATTGCATTGTATGCTTATTAAAGCTGGTGTTCTCTCACGTCTAGACACATTCCCATCTCTGCCCTAGGGCACAATTAAACAAACAGCAGAGATTTTGTTTTCACCATTGGAGTGTCTTCCAACAGGGAGCAATACAAGAACATCAGCAAGTCATTTAACTATAAACAATGTGTACCTAATAATCTGTGTATGCCTTGAACTACATAAACCATATTTTAAAGAGGATAATACATCAAATGAATAATAATACCCACATCACAAGCTCTGACTTAGTTAAAACAAGATAGTTGCTGAAACACATTAATATATTAAAATAGTTTACATCACGTACACTTACTTTTATGTAACCTACTGAGGTTTAATCACTTTTTCATACAAGTACAATGAGTTTGCCTCTTAATGACAAGAATGAAACTAACATTTACAACTCAGGTGTCAATTATAAACAGGGAATTCTACTAAAGGTATGGAACTGAGGGAGTAAAAGACATTTGAAGGAAAAAGCATTTGAAATAGAAAGTGCACAAGAATATTATTTTCCTCTACTGGATGCATGGATATAAGTTAAATTTAGTCCCAGTTTTAAAAATTAAATGAAATAATGCATGTAGCATGCTTCACTGGACCATCCACTCGAGAAAAGTTAGCTACAATTATTGTCATTATGTGTAATAGAAGAATTGTGTGATTTTTATTTAATGTTACATTTTGATAACTTTACATATTCATGACTTTATAAACTTGCTATATTGTATGTTCAAGGAAGAAACGTTTTACATCTCCCCCAACACATTAGTTACTATATTATTTGTTGATTTAATAGAAAATAGTGGCCTAAGCCTCAGTTCCCCTGTTTAAAAATATATCTCTTTTGATAATTACTGTAACATATGTTGATTCAATGTCCACAAAAGCATGAAAACCCAACATGATATCAACCACTGACCAAATTTTTTTTCTTTTTTCCTTCCCTGCCTACCCTATTGTCTCATCAGCTGTTTAAAGCAATCATTTTTTTGAAACTTGAACCTTGGCCACTGGAGTTCTTAGTAAGTAATTATTTACATACACGGTTTCATATCAATCTTCAAAATAACATTATATTATGTTATATGTAATATACATATTAAAGACATCTTTGCCCTTAAGAACTCCCACCTGGTTTAATAATTATAAGAGTTAATTATCAGTAAGTGCACTAGCAAAATATTAATGTCAATTGGCTGACTAAACTTCACAAAAATCAGATAAATTCATGAATATTGACTGTCAGACAAATCAACTATTTTAAACTAACACAGTGATTAAGCCTACTTGCCTCATAAACTCTAGTGCTCTGGTATTTTCAATTAACTCAGAATTGAAAACGCAACTTTTAAAATTCAAATGTTGGCCATCTAAAGAAATTGTTTTCAAAGAGGGCTTAGTATTTTTAAACCAAGCCCTCCTGAACTCGTCCTTCCTTAACAGTCTGTAGCAACCTTCCAAATGACTTCTAGAGCAGACTCTGAGAGTCATGATTGGCATAAAGCCTTTGCTTAGGCAAGAATGTATCTTTTAACCAGTATTGAATAAAATGCTTAAATTTTATAAATGTAACCGTTTATAAATGTACATTACTGTGGGAAGAGGAAACGTTTTTCTAAGGAAAATTATCATCTGTGTTTCTTTCAGAACAGTGATGGGAAGGCCACACAGCAAACTTGGTTCTCCCTTGATTCTTATTGCTCTTTTTTGTTCTTGCCTGTGTTTGGTCTTGACTCTAATTTGTTTTGTAAATATCCCAGTGCCTCCCTCCGTTTAATTAATTTTGTAACTACTCCCTTAGGGAAACTTACCTCTTCTGCTAGTCTTGTCTGAAATGTGCAGCAGTGGTACTAACAAGGAAAGGCATCGCGGTGGCCTCAGATGTTATTACGGAACACAAAACCTGGAGGGAGGGAGCTTTACATCTCCTATAAAAGTCCTCTAGTATAAAACCTTTCAAATGAAGTGCCTATAGGTCCTCTCTTAACAGAAAGTATTTCATATAAACATTTTTGCCCAGGTGTTGATCTCTTCGTGTTTAACAACGCATTGAAAAAAACACAATTTCCATTATAATAATGTTTTATAAATTGCTTTCCAAGAATGAAATGCTCTATATAGATCAGTTTTGCCAATAGGCTAGGTATACCTATAGGTATAAGAAAATATTTCACAATATTTAGCTGTTATTTTGTTATATTTTATTAATGTTATGCCAGGGCTGTATCTGCCACTACTCTGCTCCAAATGACTGAAAACCTACCATACCCACCTGGTAGATAATACTCACAAATTGGGTTTTTCTTAGTGTGCAGTGTGATTTCTGATATATCTGACAAGCGAGGGCAGATAACACACTTGTTTATCTGGAACATAGAATTAATTTCTTCCCATCATGTCTCTATGGAGAAAAAAACCTTCTTGAAAACTCTCTAGCGTCTACACTGGTTAGAAGAGATTTTAGATTCATATAGTGTTAGCAATTTTAGACATGATTTATGCCAATCCTGTCGTGAGGCACAGCGAGTTTAAATGACAGGTTGTCCCTTTGCTTCTGGTATCAATTTGCTGGAATCCATTCTCCACGCATAAGCCTGGGTGGATTTTAAAACTCTTCAGAAGTACCTCATTGCTGACAGGCTCAAGTCCATATTCTTCCATGTGGCTTATGAGGCGCTTCGCAGTCTCACCTCTTCTCATCTGGCCCTTTTCATGTTTCACTACACCATCCCCTTGATTTCTATGATCCAGCCATACTGAGTAACAAACACTTCACTTCCTCTTAGGACCCACAATTTCTTACCCCTGAGCCTCTGCACATGCTGTTCCTGCTATACGAATCACTCATCCTTTCTCCCTAAAACCTGATTCCTTGTGGGCACAGGCCTCATCTCCCTGACCACCCAGGATGTGGAGTAGGAGGCCCTGCTATGTGTTCACCTGGCACCCTGTCCTTCCTTTCTACAGAGCTCATCATACTATCTAGAGATTAATCGTGTATATTCTATTTCCTTCACAAGACCTTGAGTACTGTGACTCCTTTGGTTACCTTTATGTCATGGCCAGGTATCACAGGTCTGGTGCATGTAAGTGCTCACTAAAAGTACAGTAGCAAATTGAAAGACCACAGGTGAGAGAGTTAAGTGGGCCAGGGAATTTGAAGTAGAATGCAAACCCTATAACATAACTCATTGCATTATCTTCTATACCACAGTATCTTTGTTATCTTAAGCAAATTTGAGATGGGACAACCAGTTATACACAAAATGTAACTTAGACAGCTATACACTTTTCAAAAATTTACTTTGATATAAATTAAAGTACATTTTTGGGATGAAATTATCATTCAACATTTGTATAAGCTAATTAGAGTATATGAATACTTTTACCTAAATCCCAAATTCTGAAAATAACCCTAAAAATATACAATGAATGACTTCACCAAACATAAATTTTGTATCACCAAGATCAAATGGTTATAGAAAGAATAATCTATATAAAGAGAAAATGTGACATTTTTTCTATTGAACTGTTAACTGAATATTTTCTTCTATTTTTATTTAGCAAAATTAATTTATTATTATCCTTCATTCCATAATTCAACTCATGTAATTTTTAATAATATTTGATAGCCTCAATTTATGAAAGTGAACAAATTAATTAAAAGTTTAAAAAGCACTATCAAGAACATTCTTAAAAGTTAATAATATTTTATTTGTATTATTTTGTATAATTTGTATTAATTGGTAAATATTTAATTTGTATTATTATTTTAATATATTCCACACTATCAACATTCTAAATTACTTCACACAGTAGAAATTCCCAGCAATACCCTATTAATATGTAACATTAATACATAATGAAGCTATCAACTATCATGCAGTAGAAAAATAAGGCACAAATTTCAAAAAGTTCTGGTCCTTTTTTTTCTTTGTGATATAAATACAAAATTAATTGATTAGTAATTATTAATGGTCAGATTCTATTAAAAGTAGAAAGATAATAAGTATTATACTTTCATGGATTATATTCATAATTATATACAAGTTCATTTTCCCCAGAAAGACTTTGGACTATCAGTAAGGAAGACAACAGATTATATTGTGAATTTAAATTCTTGATCTTAGGAAAGAAGAACAAAGTGGTTTCTCTCCTTATAACAGAAAATCTTCTTTCTTTGGAAATCTTAAAAGGTTCATAGGAATATCACAACAAAGGGTTTTGGAAGTGGATGATGATGATAGTCATTATTTTCCATGTTAACTTAAAATGTTCAATTTTACAATGTTTCAGATTTACAGTGAAAAGTTTACCTGCTAATATAAGTTCTGTATGAGTCTATAGCATATATCTAATAATTTTTCCCCTTTGGAGACTTGTGGGAACACTTACAAAGTATGTTCATGATTCTATTTAAAAACAGCTTAACTTTGGATTTACAGGGTGCTTTTATATACACAATATCATCCCTCATATTTATTACATTTCATGTGTAATGTTGGTATTGGTAACTTCAAAATTAGTATGTATGTATGTGGGATAAACCAAATGACTCACTATGTGATATCCTAATTCTATCATTTCTAGTATCATTGAGAAACTGTATTCTTGCTGTTGAGAAAAGGAGATATAGCTATAAAACTGAAAAGGATAAATAAAATTCCTGCAGTTCTAAATTTGAATGATCAAAGTCATGATGTGCCTTATTATAATTAAAAAGAAAATAAATATTTCCCAGCTCCACTGAAAAGTCCTAAAACAGGCCCAACTCAATAGCAATGAATACCCTCAGTGTTCATATCATAGTCTTGATATACCACTTCCCAATAAAATGAACTAGGCTTCTTGGATATATTGCTTATTCTAGGCTTGATGCAAAATAATATATGAGATAAACCTGGAAAAACTTGTTAATGCTTAATAAAGGATACTGTTGATGAGAAATAGGTTTGAGTCAAAACTGTTTAGAGGCTCTCTTGAAGAGATTCACAATGGACAAAACAAACTTGCAAATCAAGAATAATAATAGCCAAAATGGATGAAAATATAATAAATATATTTCATTATAGTCTTTCATCAAATAAAAAAAAACCTAATTGATCACAATTGACAGATGACAATGAGCCAATTTATTATTTTGGAAACTGGCATATAAAAGGAAATAATTAATCATTTATTCTTCCTTTCCTACATGAAATTGTATAACTGGGAAACCAGATAGTAAATAAGGGAGATTTTTCTTTCAGAAGTATCTCAGCTAACAAATGAGAAAGAAATGAGAAAAGTAGAATCTCTCCATTTGGCCCCTTTGAATTAATGAGTCTGAGCACTGATTACCATTGGTTCATAACATCACAAGAAGCAACCAAACATTAAGTACCTTCTGATAGAAGAACACAATACCATCTATAAAGTAGTTTTGCTCAAAAAACAAACAAGCAACACCTACATGTGATTAAGTCTTTAGAGCCAACTACCAATTTACAGAAAATACAGAGGACAGAGGAACATACTAAAGATTACCATGGGGATACAATCAGCAAAATCCAGACAGTGCAATAATGTCAGTCTCTCATGATGAGTACCTCTTATTTCAATCACAATTCTAAAAACCCAACCATAAAGGAGGAAAAAAAACAAGTCTATGAGATGTCTAAAAATTAAAACACTGTATATTTTATGATATTAAGGAATTATTAAATTTGATGTACTGTGCTGTTATTTGGTGATATGTGTTTGTTTTAAAAAAGTCATTTTTCAGTGATACATACGTAATATTTATGAATAAAATGATGTGATATTTGGGATTTACTGCTATAACATGGGGGAGGGAATAAGGGAATAGAGATGAAATGAAATGGTATGGTGAGCTAGTAATTTTTTTTCTTTATTTTTTAAATTTAAAATCAAGTTAGTTAACATACAGTGTAATAATAGTTTCAGGAATAGAATTTAGTGACTCATCACTTACCTATAACACCCAGTGGTAAGCTGGTAATTTTTGAAGCTAGGTAGAGTACACAAGGATTTGCTATTACTATTCTTTCCACTTTTGTACATATTTGAAAATTACAATAGAAAATTAAAAATGAAAAATAAAAGAACAAAGGAAGTTTAGGAAATAGAAGTCACCTTAGAGATTGACAGCTAGTACATGGGAGAAGAGAATCTTAATGTTTTGTTTCCAAATCCAGTCCCTTTTCCCTATACTACAAAGGTCTATTACGTTGAGAGAACTTGATATTTATTTTATTTAATTTTTAAAAAATTTTTTTAATGTTTACTTATTTTTGAGAGAGAGAGAGAGAGAGAGAGAGAGAGCGCATGAGCAGGGAAGGGGCAGAGACAGCAGACAAAGAATCCAAAGCAGGCTCCAGGCTCTAAGCAGTCAGCATAAAGCCTGATGTGGGGTTTGAACTCACGAGCCATGAGACTATGACCTGAGCTAAAGTCAGATGCTTAACCGACTGAGCCACCCAGGCGCCCCAAGAGAACTTGATATTAACTTGAAATTAAATGACAATATCTTTTCAGAAGCATAGTCTTGCCTCATTTGCCCTGTTCAGTTCAGAAAAGGCATGAAAGCTAAATGAAAAAGCAGTGAAAGAAATAGCCAGCAGGCTTGTGTGAATGAAAGCATGGGGGTCTACCATTCTTCTACTGATCATATGTCTAGCTGCAACTCATCCACAAGACTCAATCAAGTGATATGCAGTTACAGTACTTCTCTCCCTCTGACCATTCAGCTGTGGTCCAAAAACAAGAATCTTGGAACTACTGAAAAATAATTGCATCATTTCACTTGAATCCTTTTTCTTGCCATAGCATCAAGACATTGATGAATCTTGTAACTATAACTGGTGCTATAGATGTGTGCAACAGCCCTGTGACTTAGTGTGCCATTAATCAGCACCCATGGAAGAAATACTGCCTATGCCATTGAAAAGAGAGAGGATTATGCTACAAGGTTTGATATTTTTATTTTCTATCCAATTTCCAATGGATATGATTGAGTAGTTTTCAAACACATTTATCTGAGCTTCTGTGAGCAGGGTAAGAAAAGAAAGCATCACGTACACATCACAAAATCTGGCTTTCAGGAGAAGGAAAGCAGTATTTATTGTGATTACCAAATATGGGCTTTGAATTTCAAGAAACTTATGTTCAAATCCCAGTCCTGCCACTTACCTACAGTGTGAAACTAGCCAACTTAGTCTCTCTAAGCCTAAGTATATACAACTGCAAAATGGTAAAAATAATATCTCAACCAGGAAATTGTGACTTGAATGAGGCAATTTTTGATAAAATATTTATCATAAAATCTGGTGCATATAAGTATTTAATAAATAATAGTAGTCTTGTCTTGCTATTGCTGTTGCTATAGAAAGAAACCAAGAAGTGAATAAACATTGAACGGTTGCTTTCAGAAGTCTTGATTGTTCACAATGAAAGGAAAACCACTTTTCCTTACATTGATCATATAGATATAACATGCCAAAATATATGAAATAAATCTAATTTTTAACCCTCATTGATACACTTCAATGAAGAAATATAATCATCATCCTCAGCTGAAGGGAAGACACATGTTAGGGTCATTATCAGACCAGATTTTAAGTCAGGCTCTGGATCTAACTTCTCAGAGACTCTGCTTTGACATCTGTTTAGTAGAAATAATACTTCTTTTGTGATGTGTAAATTTATTAACCTAAACAAATTTGTCTTTCTTATTCCAGGCATGTAATAAACACTGGTCCCTCTTCTCTGCCCTAACTCAGCTTCTTTAAAAACAAATAAAGTAAGAAAAGCAAAACAGCCAGATTTAAATTAGGTCTTTGGTTCTTTGGAAGCACTTGTTGCAAATTTAATAATTATTTTTACACTACAGTTTAGAGTTTTTCTAAGCTGTTCTCCTTAAATAAACAAAAAAACCCAAAAATTTTCTATATTTGCATGTATGTTTTATCAGGTACATAAGCATTATGATGAATTAGAATATAATTTGTAACTAATAAATACACATACATTTTGAGCCATAGTCAATCAAAATGTGGGAGATGATTATCCTGGAAAATACTGTCAGGTTCTTATCCAACTAATTCCTTCAATTCAACATTTTTTTTTTTTTTTTAGCACTTACTGGGTATCAGATACTGTGATAGATCCTGTGGTACATATATCAATAACTTTGCACTGGCAGAACTCATAGTCTGGTGAAAAGGGAGAAATTTACATAAATATTTATAATGCAAATGTAAATAATGTATTAAAATTATTTAGGTTGAAGCATATGAAATTATAGATACCAACCATTTTTCACTTATAAAAATGGGAATTTCATATGGTTTAATTAATATATTTAATGTCCTTCTTAAAGTCTTTAGTTGTACCAGAATTCCCTAACATTAATTTGTCCTTTAGTTGAAAAAGGATAATTAACTCCCAGAATACAAATTTTATCTCCACTAAATAATTTTTATTTAATTATCTGCTTTGTGCTAAATTGATCAAAGAAATGGTAGAACCAAATTATGCCTGTATTCTATGACATTCCCTGGTAGATAATACATCTTAGTCTATTTTATTTCTAAGAACTCTTAGAATAAGAAATAGCAAATTCCAAAGTATTCATTAATTTTGCCTGTATGAATATTTTTCATTTATGTGCTTTACATTTCTACATCGTACTATAACTCACATTAACTCAACCAGGATTTGTCCCTGATTTTTTTATGTGGTAGGTACTATGGTAACATCATTTTGTTTATTTTTGTCTAAAAGATGAACATTTTCAGGAGAAATTCTAGCAATTGCAATGCCAGATCCCTTTGGCTGGTATCCCCTTCTGACTTGGCAGTATTTGAAATCTTCCTGCAGAGGCTCTGGCTGTGGCCTCTATAGCACATGGCTTGCCAGCCACAGAACAAAGTAAGATATAATTGTTGTTTAATAATACCCAAAGATAAATTCTGTATTACAGTTTTCTCTCTTTCATGCACTGTGACCTCAAAAGCCACATAGATGGTCTTTCTCTCTACTTTCAACTGAATTTAATGAGTATCCAGATATAATTTTTTATATAATGTTTTTAATGTCTATTTTTTAATATTTTATTTCATTTTGGGGAGAGAGAGAGAGAAGCAGAGCATGAGCGGGGAGGGGCAGAGGGACAGGGAGACACAGGATCCAAAGCAGGCTCTAGGCTCTGAGCTGTCAGCACAGAGCCCCACGCGGGGCTTGAACTCACAAACCATGAGATCATGACCTGAACTGAAGTTGGCGCTCAACTGACTGAGCCACCCAAGTGCCCCAGTATCCAGATATAATTTAAACAACCCAAATAATAGTGAATGATATGTCTATCAATATTAATGTCTATATTGTTATTACAAAATAGTATTATATAATCTTTGAATTATGTTTTTAAATATATTATTATTTAAAATTAAATAAACTCAATAAACTAAGACATCCATATGTACATGAATCACAGATATGAAGCACAGAAACTCCAAAAGAGCTAAGAAACCAGATATTAATGACTTAGAAGGAAGTAACAATCTATTTTTCAAGAAAGAATTAAAGCTAATTGCATAAATCCTGTCATTCACCAAGAAGAAAGAATGAATTTCATGTAAATTTGACAGAGCCAAACAAAAAGTACACTCTCTTTCTAGAACATGTATCAGGGACATAACAGGAAAAATACAAAAAAATACTAACAAGGCTTATGAAAATTATACTAGATATGACACAGAAAGAAAAACATTAGGAAGTTTCCCAAGATGGTCATAGGAGAACATCACTGGATTATAGAAAGTACCTGTATCCTCAGGTAACTGTATATCAATGACCAGGGTATTATAATAAAAAAGATGTGTATGTACATGTCTATTCACTTCTGTGCATGTGTATTTGCCAGGGGAAATTGAAGGATTCAGTATTAGAATGCAGCAGTGCAAGTGAATAGTTTAATAACTGACGAAACAAGACCGTTAGAAGGAAGGATAGAATAATGAAATCTATCTTACCTGCCAAGATAGAAATTTGAAGGTAGCAGGATGTTGACAATAAGAGGAGACTGGATTGTAAGTGGTGCCATTTGTGAAGATAATATAGACTATGCAGGTACATGATTGAAATGGACAATTATTCCATGTTCACATACAAAGATGCTAGAATGATGAGTTACACAAATGATAGGAAGGAGGGAGGAAAAAGAGCACTCAACTCTCCTTGGAGTGTTATTCAACTAAAGAAGTTATTTCTTTGCTTGCCTGGCTGACTGGCAATTTAATGCCTCAGATGCCAGAGGCAGCAGTACAGTGACTTTGAATCAATAAGAAGAAACTGGCAGTCAAGTTGGAATGATGGGACTCCAGACAACTTGCCACCCTAATGTTCAGGACAATCTCAAGGAAGGGTAGTTTACAAGATGAGAATCATGGGATTAAATTATAATTTAGTCCATGTTTTAAGAAATCAGATTTCAAAATTATCAGAAAACAGAAAGATCTAAAATTCTTATAAGGTGAGATAACACAATCAGAAAGAAAGAAAAAGAAGTCCTCTGAAAATTAAAATTAAAATGTTACCGTGGTAAGTGACCCTGATGAGGAGGGATACTGGGAAACCTCTAAAGATATAGCTGCATAGGAAGAACCCTAAAGAGCTAAAGTTTTAAAAAGAAATTTACAAGAGACAGAAAAGAGAGTATAGGGATAAGAAATTTTTCTTTCCTTATTTTTAGTTTTGTGAGTGGCATCAAGCTTTGAGAGTCATTTAAAAAAACAAAGCACTAAATTTTGCAATATAATCTCATACTGACCATCTATTCATAAGTAAAATGTCCGTCTGTCTATTTGGCTAAGAATGCCAATCAGCCTTTTAAATGCATAACTTTGCCAGGTGCTTTTTAAGTACTGAACCTATTGGTAATCAGCACTAGAATAGCAGACATACCATATTTAGCTGTTTGCTATGCTGATGCTCTCAAATGGAAACATAGTGATATGGCAGCTATTCCCTCTGATGTACTCCCTAAGTTGTATATATCTAAAATTTAGATCTCCAAAATCTAGTCTTATTTATAATACTTTTTGCTATCAGTGGAAACTCTTTCATTGAGTAGTATGTTGATATTATATCCTCAACTTTTATCAGAAGTTGAAAAAACTAATTCTGAACAGCGTTATATGCAGTCTTTTCAGATCATGTTTAATATTCTTTACATAAAAATTAATTTAATAAATTTCTCCTATGATGTGAAAAAAAATCTTTTCAAATGAATAAATTATTTTCCCTTTAGTTGTAGGAATTGCATAACGTGTATTGATTGCTTTTCACCTTACCTACAAGGAGGCTCAAAATTAACTTAGTGTCCAAACAAAGCAACTATATAATGTCTACTCTAATATTCTCTTAGGTAGCTCTTGCTTTTTAATTATTTTTTAAGGACAAAAAAAAAAATAGAAATGATAGAGCCTACCAAATAGGGTATTTGGTATCCTGTGTTGAAAGTTGGTGTTGATGAGGTTCATGAAGGACATACTACCCAAAAATATGGTACCTTGTCATACTGAATAGTTTAAGCTGGAGGCATTTGTAAAATTAGTAGGAGGAGGAAGTCCACTTTGACTTCCTCCCCTTAACTCCTCATTGTTATTCTCTGAAACAGATCATAAAACCCTCATGTGAGAGGAAGCCTCTTTAGTTACACCTGAAGGAAAGGAGCATCCTTATCTCAGAAGACAAAGGGATGCCAAGAAAATCCTAACAAAAGGGCCTTGCTAAATGTCCCCAGTTTATTATAATTACCTCATACTTCTTAAACTATCATTATTCTTCCTTGATTGTCCAAACTTCATTAAACCTAGCATAAATATACGCAGGTCTTTTCTTCTGGCCTTTATTTCATTATGAAAGCTGCTGTGCCACATAAAACTTATATTAAATATATTTGTATGCTTTTCTTCTGTTAATCTGTCTCTGTCACTTTAATTTTCAGACCCAACCAAGGACCCTAAGAAGGCTGCAGAAAAATTTCTCCTCCCCCTACAGAGTTAGTGATAGGGACCACAAAGAGAATAAGAAACCAAGAAGAAGAAGCTCCAATTTTAATTCCTTTTTCTTCGGCAAAGAGAACACAATTTAGGTGGGAAAGGAGGAAAAGATATGGAAAGAGGACTGCTGAAGGCTAAGATAGTATTAGGAAGACAGCTCTTAGTTTCTATGCTCAAGTGAACTGAATCCCAGTGTACTAAAATATTTTTTTAAATAAACCAATCAGGTCCATCTAAGATACTACAAACTATAAAGAGGCATAAATTTGCTATTTCCAGATATAGGAGAAGGTATATTCTGCTAATCATCTCAAGTAAAATTTTATGATGACTTAGTAACCTGATTAGAACTCTAAAGTGAGCAGTGACCACTAGGCAATATTAAGAACAGTGTGGTAGAATAGAATTTTCACTTGGAGTCAGGTAAACCTGGGTTTAATTCTGTTATTTATTAGCTATTGACCATGGAGAAATTATTTAGTCTGGCTGAACAAAATTAGGACACAGTAAGCACTCAGTTATGCCACACAAATATAACTTGCTGGGTTTTTTGTTTTTGTTTTTTATGCATTTATGGGTCATTCTATACTTATCTGGTTTTCAAAGTGATCAGATGCTCACAGTTTGGGCATAAAAAATTATTTTATTTTTAATTTTTTTTTAAGTTTACTTATTTATTTTGAGAGAGAAAGAGTGTGATTAGGGTAAGGACAGAGAGAGAGGGAAGAGACAGAATCCCAAGCAGGCTCTGCACTGTTAGCATGGAGCCTGATGTAGGGCTCAAACCCATGAATCATGAGATCATGACCCATGCTAAAACCAAGAGTTTGGAAGAGCTGGATGCTTAACTGACTGAGCCTCCCAGGGACTCCAAAAATTATTTTAAAGTGAAACATCTGAACTATGTAAGATACAGAAAGAAACCTGAATCTGCCTCATCTGACTCCAGCAGAGTCCCCTGAAAACACAGCTGCCATTAATTGCCCTCCAAGGGAGTTTCTTGTGAATTCAACTGCCATCAATAAAGACTGCCCATCCTATTAGCTCCAAAAAGTCCAATAAAGTCTTTGATAATTTCTTACTGACACCTGAAATCTCTCCCCCTTTTTTGTTAGGCTGTTTACTTCTGGCTATTTATTGAGTTACTCATCACTGACTACTAGTGAATGCTCATAGGCACATTAGAGTCTTTTTTCCTGTTAACATGCCTACTGTAAGTTAATTTGCAAGGCCCAACCCCTTGAACCTAAGTTGGTAGAGGAAAAGTTTTCCTTCTGAAAGATGAATTCTGTAGACAAGGTATATCTGGATTTCAAAAGGGTACTATCACAATGTGAAAAGTCTAGTAATATCCTTATAGAGAGAAAGAGAAATCTG
Source organism: Felis catus (assembly GCF_018350175.1). Classification (NCBI taxonomy): domain Eukaryota; kingdom Metazoa; phylum Chordata; class Mammalia; order Carnivora; family Felidae; genus Felis; species Felis catus. The sequence continues at coordinate 91,368,852 of NC_058372.1, read as the reverse complement.
GGAGAGATGGTCTATTTCAATGGATTCTTTACTATTTGAATATATGGTAGCTGTTGACCCTACTTCACATTATAATCACCTGGTAACTTTTAATTCCAACACCTAGGTCACTCTTCCATCCAATTTATACAGTCAAGGTTGAAAACAACTGTTCTAAGGGGAAATCACCAGTTGGATAGGGGCATACCTGTGGCTCCCCCTGACCTTGTCCTCCCCAAAGTAGTAGCTGGCTTATTTTATTATTTTTTTCTTTTTTCATCTGGGATGAGAAACATAAAAGTCAATTAAATTTGCAGATGGCAGGCTGAAACATGGACTCAAATCTAATAATAAACGAAAAACAGAAGCATAGGTTAAGCTCTGAATATAGTTTAAAAATAAATTAGAATAACCATTGCATAAGTACAAAGTGGTGTAACTGCAGAGCATTAGAATCCCTACTCTTTTCCTTTTCTATTTTTGGCTGTTATTAAATATCAATAAAGAGCACTGTTTATGGTGTACCATGCACTGTGCTAAGTGCTTTCTAGGTATTACCTCTCTTAATCCTCACATTAGGAGCAGCAAATATAATGCCATTTTATAGCAAAAGACATTAAGTGACTGCAGAAGGGTAACCCAGCCGGGATAGCAGAGGCTTACCGAGAGATCCTGCTTGCCGCAGTCAATTTGGACCTGAGGAATCTGCTAAAAAGCTTCTGGAAATGTAGCCCCCAACTTAGAATCTAGAGGCCCTAAAGGCTGCATTCTCAATGATGGGGGAGGGAAGGCTTTGCCACATCACTCCCCAAGGGCAAAATTGGTTCTTGAGCAGGAACAAATGTGTGGTATTAACATTTCATGGGGTGAGCAATTAGGAAAACAATGTCTAAACAGGCTTCTTGGGGGTTGGCAGTAATAATGAAGAAGAGAATCAGTGCTCTAGAAGGAAAACACTTTTAACGGTGTCCCTGTAGTTTGCTGGGTAGGCTACACCTTCCAGAAAATTATGTTAAGCTTTTAAGAGGACATGATAAATACGGCAAAGTGGAGGGAAACTTACCAGGGTAGCACAGGAACCTGAAAAGGCTGAGCAGGTCAGATGAGAAAAAACACAGAGCGATGGGAATAGTGATAATTGCTCTTCCTCAGCTTTAAGAGTATTTGAGAAATACAAATTGTCCTCAATGTATTTACCTACTTAAAAAATACATACATACACATATGTATACACATAAACGTATTTAGTCATATTTTTAAAAGTGCTCTTACATATACTACATCATTTCTTTATAGAAAATCATGAAGTAACTAAAGTATAATAGTCCCCTTTTAACAGAAGATGACCAAGGGGCACTTGGGTGGCTTAGTTATTTAAGTGTCCAACTTCGGCTCAGGTCATGATCTCATACTTCCTGTGAGTTCGAGCTCTGTATCAGGCTCTCTGCTGTCACTGTGGAGCCTGCTTCAGATCTTCTGTGCCCCTCTCTCTCTGCCCCTCCCCTGCCTGCACTCTCTCTCTCAAAAATAAATAAGCATTAAGGGAGAGAGAGAGAGAGAGAGAGAGAGGCAGGGAGGGAGAGAGAAGATGCCCAGGGGTACCATGATTTGTCCAACGTCCCCCCCTTCCTCCTGCCAGTCAACAACAGCTCTGAACTAGAATCCACATCCACTGTTCTTTGATTTATTGAGGTGTTACAGACTCTCCCATTCAGAGTTCTGACAATTCTGAAATCAAAAACTGGCAGACCTGCTTTAAGATAGATTAAATAATGTAATAAACAAAAATTAAAGGAATGGTTTTAAATAAATATACCTTCAAACTACCCAGTGAGGGCCTATGTGATTTATTGATCTTCATGTTTCCCAGTGGCAGAAACAGGACAGCAAAATCAATAGCAGGCGATAGTCCATTTGAAGTTATAAATGCTCTATTCAGTTGAGGTACTTACTTGACATATTCAAAAACATCTTACTGTGACTGTGGCATTTTGTAAATAGTCAAGAACCAGAAATAATTTAATCGTATAAATAATATAGCAGGCTCTTGCCGTAATTGACAATTTCATAGACAGGCTCTCGGTGAATGATAAGCATCTGTGCAAAGAGATCTAGGGCTTCTGGTGTCTATGCAGCATACAGACGGCTGTCCTTGATGAGAAACCTTTAGAGCTCTTGCCCCTGCTACCTCTCTTTGTCAGTTTCTATTTTACTTCACAGCACTCATCACTGTCGGACTATGTTTGTTTATTGTCTATTTCTTGCCTGTAGTACAGTGGTTCTCCACAGGGGTGTTCTGGCACCCCGGGCACATTGGCACTGTCTGGAAACATTTTTGGGGGGGTGTCGGTGCCATATATTGGGTAGAGGCCAAGGATGCTACAAAACATCCTATATTGCACAGGACAGCCCTCACAACAAAGAATTATCTAGACCAAACTGTCAACAGTTTGGGAAACCCTGCTCTAGAATGAAAGCCCTGTGAGAATGGAGACTTCTTCTTTTGCTTAATAAATATTTATGACATGAATGAATGCATAGATGAATGCGTGAGTGGTGCCAATGTCTCAAAGGATAAGGAAGGTAGGGGATCAAGAAGCTGTGAAGATAGAGCAGATGGGAACAATTCTCAGGGAAAAAATACAAAACTGAAATTTGTGCTCCATCATCAAAGTACAAATCCTAAAGACAGTTAAAAAAAACTGTGCTATTAATCTTTTAAAAATTACCTCACATAATTTTATGCTAATTCTGAAAATAAAAGGGAAATGATTTTTTGTATACACACACACACACACACACACACACACACACACACACATATATTCAAAGTACCAATTGTACTGCATTTTACATATAATGTTATGATTTTCCAATTCTTCCACACAACAGTTCATTTCTAGTTTTCAAATGAGAAGAGTTGTCTGTTTCTTTTCACTAGGGGGCAAAAAAGGAAGTCATACATCTCTACCTCTATCTTCTTGGACCTGGTCTTTCTGAGTAATCAATAATTCATTTGCCTCTAAAGCTCATTTAATTATTCTCATCCTAAATATCCCGTTGACGTTGGGAAATTTTCCTGATTTTAATCGATTCTGAGGTAGATTGATTTTTGCTCAACCTCTTCCACTGCATGCATGCCATGCACTTTCACATCTACAGCCCAAGTACACCTTCAGCCTGTGAAACCATTTTGCTGACAGGTGCAAAAATCAACATAACAGCCATAAAAGGAGAAACTCATTCAAACATGATCCAAACCTAGAGATCAAATGGAGTCATGGTTTCTACATATTTTTCACCATGATACCATTTTTTTCTGGATGCAGATATTTTTTAGATATTGTATAAATGTTGACATATTGAATCGAAGCAAAGGACAACCAAGGAGACAAGGCTTCCAGTGTCTCCCTGTTCTATCCATAAAATACTAGATGCCTTTTCATTAAATCTCGTACTCTTCTTTATCTCTACCTCCTCTCCATAGGGGAACCTTAGCCACTCACAATGCGTAAGATTACCTCGACTGTACATGTATACTTCAGACCTGCACCACTCTGATGCGATCACTAGCTCCTCAGACTTCCTATATCTAAAACTGATATCAACATCTTTCCCTCAAAACTTACTCCTTCCTCCATTTCTTCTGGTAAATGGCACACCATAACTGTATTTGCTAAAACTGAACACTTGGCAGCCGTTGTTGATTCCTCCCTCTTATACTCCACATCAAGTCAATCTTTCACTGCATTTTAAAACTTTCCACACTCATTTTACACAGACAGCTTGAGACCAAACCACAATTTTGAACTATTGTATTTACTACCTTGCTCCCTGCCTTTCTTCACAGTCTCACCACCTCACCTCATGATCTTTTGTTATTTTAATCAGATTACCTTTCTCTCCTCTTTCAAATTCTCCAGTGGCTTGCCATTATCCTTGGAACAAAATTCAATTCTTTAATGTGTCCTTTAAAGCCCTTTAAAATCTGCTTCAGTCTCTTTCTCCCATTTTACCTCAGGATCTTTATCTCTGTCTCCCTGTGAGGGTTTATTTTATGTATCAAATTTGACTGGGCAACAAAGTGCTCAGGTATTTGGTCAAACATTACTCTGGGTGTGTCTGTGGGGGCATCTGCAGATGAGATTAACAAGTAAAACAATAAGAAGACTGAGTAAAGCATATTATGCTCCTTAAGGTAGGTGGCCCTCAATGCAGTCTAAAGCCAGAATAGAACAAAAAGGCAGACACCTTCCATTGAATAAGAGAACTCCTCCTGCCAGACTACCTTAAACTGGGACTTCAGTCTTTTCCTGTGTTTGGACTTGAACTGAAACATCAGCTCTTCTTATGGCTTTGGCCTGCTGGCTTTTTGATTAGAACTATACATATTAACTCTCTTCGGTTTCCAGTTTGCTCAGCACAGATCTTGGGAACTTCTCAGCCTCCATAATCACATAAACCAATTCTTTACAATAAATCTCTCTCCAAATATATATATACATTAGAGTAGCATATGTGTGTGTGTGTGTGTGTGTGTACATACATTTACTAGGGTTCTCCAGAGAACCCTAATAGAGATGATTTTGGTACTGAGAGTGCTACTCTAAGAAATACTTAAGCATGTGCGAAGCAGCTTTGAAACTGGGTCATAGATAGAGACTGGAAGAGTTTTGAGATGTATAACAGAAATATGGGCATTAAGGGCAATTCTGGTGAGGTCTCAAATTGGAAACTGGAGGAAAGGTGATCCTTGTTACAAGGTGACAAAGAATTTGGCTGGACTATATTCTACTATTTTGTGGAAGGTAGAACTTGTGAGGGATAAAGTTGGATATTTAGCAGAGGTGATTTTTAAGTGTTGAAGGAGTGGCTTGGTTCCTCCTGACAGCTTACAGTAAAATGCAAAAGGAGAGATGAATTAAAGAAAGAATTGTTAACCGAAGGAACCAGATCTTGAAGATTTAAAAGTTCTTATTCTACTCATACTGCAAAAAATGAGAAAGCTTGTTCTGAAGAAACACCTAAGGGTGTAGCTAAACAACCATTTTATAAAGAGATCATGAGTGGGACTCCTCCTGGCAGGGGCCAGGAATAGAGATAAAATTATACCTGTCAAGACCCTGCTGGTTTGAACTAAAAGGGACAGAGAACATGAGACAGACTCAAGGAAGGCTGTTGGACTTCTTGGATTCTACAAGTCTGGACCACAGAGCTACTAAGCTACCAAAGAGGGCTATTCTCCAAGAAAAGGTAAAAATGATCCCCAAAGCATTGAGAGATTATCAGGGCTGCCTTCTTAGTTTCAAAGGGTGGGACCATTACCTCCATGTCAACAGGCCAGAGGGCTTCTACCTCTAGCCTTGGAGGAAGGACTTCCCAGAGCCTTGGGGATAGGACACCTACCTATAGCCTTATGGGAGGGATCCTCACTGTGCAGAACCTTGGGAGTGTGACCTCCAACTACTAGAGCTGCAGGGGCAGGACAACTGCTCCATTGGATCTGGAAGACAGGACATTGAGCCAAAGAGGATTATTCTCAAGCCTTAAGATCTAAAGGAATTTGCCCCTGCTAGGTTTTGGACTTGTTTAAGACCTGTCACTTCGTTCTTTTGTAGTTCTGCTTTTTGGAAAGGGAGTGCCTATCATATGTCTGACTCACTATGGAATTTTGGAAGCATATAACTTGTCTGGTTTCACAAGTTCACAGCTAGAGAGAATTTTTTTTTTCCTCAGGATGAATCAGACATTGTCTCACCCAAACCTGATTTAGATATTTAGATAAGACTTTGGAATTTAGCTTTTAGAGTTGATGCTAAAATTTAGAGTTAAGACTTTCAGGACTATGGGGTGGAACGAATGTATTTTGCATCCCAGAAGGGCAAGAATTTGGTGGAGGGAGCAGCATAGGATTGCTGTAGACTGAACTGTGTCCCCCAAAACTCATATGTTGAGAAGCCCTAACCCCTATTATGATGGTGTTTGGAGATGGGGCTTTGGGGAGTAGTTAGGTTTAGATGAGATCACGAGGGTGGACAACTCATGATGGAATTGTGCCCTTGTAAGTGAAGACACCAGAAAACTTGTACGCCCCTTTCCATTTCTTCCACCATTCTCTCTCTCTCCTCCTCCCCCCACCACATGAGAACACGGGAGATAGCCATCTGTAAGCAAGCCGGGAAGAAGACTCTTACCAAAATCCAACCGTGCTGGCACCCTAATCTTAGACTTGTAGTTTCCTCAACTTTGAGAAACTAAATTTCTGTTAAGTCACCCAGTCTATGGTATTTTGTTAAGACAACTATAGGGGCCAAGAGCAGGCCTTCCCAAGATGGGCCACTTTGGCATGAAGATTATTTTGAGTTAGAAAGCAATCAAAATCCAGCAGATTAAGAAAAACCTCTTTATCTCCCCTGCTCAACTGCCTAAAAAGAATTTAGACAGAGGACCTGCTCCAGGAGGAGAGCTATCACCACAGATAACTATATTATGATATGAATTAGGTGTGGTAGACAGGGAGGTACCTAGCAAGGCCTGTTTGATCAAAGTCCTCTAAGTCCCATTGTTTCTGAGGCTCTGAAAACATCTGTTTACCAAATACCCCTTTCCATCTTCCTGTGGACTGCATTCCTGCCCTTTGAAGTCCCAGACCCCTACCTGCTCTCCTTAGTTCAGAATAACACACACACCTCATCTTCTTGACTGTCTTTGGAATTTCAGTGTCAGTGTGGATTCTCTGTACATATGAAATTAAATTTTATGTTCTCCTGTTAATCTGTCGTATGTCAATGTGATTCTTCATTCACCTATGAAGACCCTTGAAGGGGACAAGAAATTCATGCTACCTGAAGTATCCCAAGCAGACTAGGACACTCCCCAATTACATTAAACCTCTATTTTCTCAAAAGCCTGAACTCTTCACTACCTCAAAGTACTACAAAATCTACTTCTTCCATTTAGATTGCCAACTTCAACCCATCATTCATGTTACAGCTTAAATATTAAATATTTATTAAATATTAAATGTTCCTTCCCTCTTCATTTAAGTGGGATCAAATATTAATAACTGCATCCCTTTCAGGAAAAAAAGTAGAATATAAATGGAGAAAAAGACACATATTATTCAAAGAAATTGCCAAAATCACAAATGGGCATCATTTACTGTATAAATAAAAGAAATTGAACTGAATTTCATGTGAAGAAATATGAACCCAAACATGTCACAGGTAGATTATTATTTGCAGAGATTTTATATATACAATTACCCTTTTATTCAAAGGTAACTAGACAATAAGGGTAAAAGAGGATAGTAATATGGGTGCCATTGCTGCTTCTGTATAGAATTGTCCCATACTTCACTTCATTTATTTCATTTCACTTGAGATACTTTTATTTGTTCATTTCTAAATATTAAATTTAAAATATGTCTATAACTAGGTGTGTTAAGCATCTGTCTTTGGCTCAGGTCACAGTTGGTGAGTTCCAGCCCTGTGTCAGGCTCTGTGCTGACAGCTCAGAACCTGGAGCCTGCTTTGGATTCTGTGTGTGTTCTTCTCTCTCTGACCCTGCCCCGCTCCTGCTTTGTCTCCATCTCTCAAAAATAAATAAATTAATTAATTAATTAAATTAAAAAATATGCTTATAACTAATCCATTATATAAAAATGATAACTTTAAAAGCTCATCTTGTCCATTTTCTAAAACTTTTAGCATCATTTTCTTCAAAATGGGCAATGTGTAACTGAATTTTTTAATATAAAACAAATAAATAATATGTAGATATAGTAGGTATAAAATAAATAATTTGGTATAAAAGATATAAATATTTCTGGTAAAAGGTCTTTGGAAATTAGTTATTCCACAGAAATACAGTTCACCTGGTGAAACATAGCTAAAAACAAATATTTACCTAAGTCAATAAAAGTTTTAAAATTATCAATCACTAGTTATTTTAGTTAATACCATGTATTCTAAAGGGGTAATGAAAACAACTCTTTCAACAATTCACTTTTGTGGAACAGTAACAGTTATTTACTTTGGACATGAAATTACTAACAGACATTTTAATTGTCATATCACATTCAGGAAGAGAATGTCAAACACTAAATTTATTTATTAAATAAATGCTTATTATTAAAAAAAATAATGTTCCTTTATTTTTGAGAGAGAGAGAGAGAGAGAGACAGACAGAGCACAAGAGGTGGTGGGGCAAAGAGATGGAGACACAGAATCTGTAGCTGGCTTCACACATGGCTTGAACTCATGACCTGAGTCATGACCTGAGTCGAAGTCAAATGCTTAACCGACTAAGCCACCCAGGCACCCCTTAAAGTCTTAATTATTTTATTTTATTTTTTTAATATGAAATTATGTCAAATTGGTTTCCATACAACACCCAGTGCTCATCCCAACAGGTGCCCTCCTCAATGCCTATCACTCGCCCTCCCCACCCTCCCACTCCCCATCAACCCTCAGTTTATTCTCAGTTTTAAAGAGTCTCTTATGGTTTGGCTCTCTCCCTCTGTAACTTTTTTTTTCCCTTCCCCTTCCCCATGGTCTTCTGTTAAGTTTCTCAGAATCCACATAAGAGTGAAAACATATGGTATCTGTCTTTCTCTGTATGACTTATTTCACTTAGCATAACACTCTCCATTTCCATCCACATTGCTACAAAAGGCCACATTTCATTCTTTCTCATTGCCAAGTAGTATATCATTGTATATAAACCACAACTTCTTTATCCATTCATCAGTTGATGGACATTTAGGCTCTTTCCATAATTTGGCTATTATTGAGAGTGCTGCTATAAACATTGGGGTACAAGTGTCCCTATGCATCAGCACTCCTGTATCCCTTGGGTAAATTCCCAGTAGTGCTACTTCTGGGTCATAGGGTAGGTCTATTTTTAATTTTTTGAGGAACCTCCACACTGTTTTCCAGAGTGGCTGCACCAGTTTGCATTCCCATCAGCAGTGCAAGAGGGTTCCCGTTTCTCTACATCCTCTCCGGCATCTATAGTCTCCTGATTTGTTCATTTTAGCCACTCTGACTGGCGTGAGGTGGTATCTCTACTACAAAGCTGTAATCATCAAGACAGCATAGTATTGGCACAAAAACAGACACATAGACCAATGAAATAGAATAGAGACTCCAGAATTGGACCCATAAAAGTATGGTTAACTAATCTTTGACAAAGCAGGGAAGAATATCCAATGTAAAAAAGACAGTCTCTGTAACAAATGGTGCTGGAAGAACTGGACAGCAACATGCAGAAGAATGAAACTAGACCACTTACACCATTCACAAAATAAACTCAAAATGGAAAAAGGACCTGAATGTGAGACAGGAAACCATCAAAACCCTAGAGGAGAAAGCAGGAATAAAACCTCTCTGACCTCAGCCACAGCAATTTCTTACTTGACGTATCTCCAAAGACAAGGGAATTAAAAACAAAAATGAACTATCGGGGCCTCATGAAGATAAAAAAGCTTCTGCACTGCAAACGAAACAATCAACAAAACTGAAAGGCAACCAACGGAATGGGAAAAGATATTTGCAAATGACATATCGGACAAAGGGCTAGTATCCAAAATCTATAAAGAACTCACCAAAATTCCACGCGTGAAAAACAAATAGCCTTCATTATCTTAAAATTTCATGACAGTAGCCAGAAGTCAGATGCTCAAAAGACTGAGCCCCCAGGCGCCCCTAAATAAATACTTATTAAGCACCTATTCTATGCCAAACATTTTGTTAAGCACTGAAGATAGGAATGTGAGAGGACCACATGAAGTGTCTGTTCTCCATATAGTTTATAGTCCATTGGAGAGAGTAAGGAATTATCAAGTAATCTAACAAATGGATATAATTACAAACTGCAATAAGAGGAAGGAAAGGTCAAGATGTTGTGATAGGGATGATTAATCTAGATTGAGACATCAGGTTGTGATCTTAAGAAATAACTTGAAATTTCAAATGCACAATGAGTAGTTGACTAAGTAAAGGGTGTGGGCCATGACTAGGGGGGGAACAGAACCAGACTTTTAACAACTGGAAAACGGATGTTATTTCTACAGGACAAAAGCAAGGAAAGGATGACTAGATAGGAAACAAGAGAATCTTCAGAGGCCAGGGGAAGCAAAGCCTGGTACACTTGGTAAGGCAGGTGACTTAAGGATTTCCAGCAGGGAAGTGAATGTTCAGATTTGTTTGACTTTTTAAAAAAATAATTTAAGTGGCACCTGGGGGGCTCAGTTATTTAAGTGTCTGCCTCTTGATATTGGCTCAGGTTGTGTTCTCGTGGTCATGGGATCGAGCCCCAGCATCAGCTGGGCACTGAACACAGCCTGCTTGGGATTCTCTCTCTCTCCCTCTCTCTCTGCCCCTCCCCTGCTTGTGTGTGCATGCTCTCTCTCTCTCTCAAAATAAATAAGTAAAAAAATAAAAAATAAATTAAGAGATATGTTTGGATTTAGACATGTTTCTTTCCAAAATAAAATAAACTATTATATTCTAATCAGAATTCCATTATAAAGATAATGAAAACACAGAGACCATCAGAATATGAGCATTTGCATTTCTCTACGTGATTTTTTTTTTGCCTTGGAAAAAATTCCATAGAGAATTATTTGAATTTGAGTTAAAAGAAATTGAACCACAGAATGAAGAGATATGGGTATTGTATAGACACAAAACTAGACAATAGTATCTTTAAAATATTAGGGAAAAACAACCAAATATCTTCTCTATAGGAAGTGAAGAAATAAGATTATAATCATTTAATGCAAACAGCCTCAATAAATGATAGTTCCCCAAAATTCAGCCTAATTAACTAAATAATTGTACCACTTCCTCTACTTCAAAACAGATCCTGTTAGTCTACCATTAATCAAACCTTTACACATTTCTTTCAAAGATTCAGACAGGAGGTTAATTTGTTTCATCCATAAAAGAAAGAAAATACAACACCCCAGAGGACTAGATCAATTGATTACAATAAGTGAAATGTGAAGTTCCCTATAAAAGGCATAACCAAAATATAAAGCAATTATCACAGTAGAGGGAGAAAAAAGTGTGGGTGTGAGAAAAATGTGTTATATAATATAATAATTTGTGTAGTCAAGCTTTCTATCTTTGGTAATGTTCATGAGATGCTGTTCACTACTCATTTGCAGATGATGCAACGAGTATTGTTAAGGTTCTCTTGGTTCTTGATCTTACTATTTGAGAGAAAATATTTGTAATTCAAAGGAAGATTATGTATTGTGAATAGCACCCTTGACTTTGGCAGGCCAAGCTTATGATTCTAAAATAGTTTAAAAGTCTGAAAATTGTAGGTACCTGAGAGACACAAATTCTGTCTTGTCTGGTAGAGGATCCATTTGATTTCCCCTCCCTTGTTGGTGGAAAGAACACTTTTGCCTCTATTTGTATACTCCTGAAACAGTGCCCCATAGGGTTAATGAGGTTGAAACTAGCAGAAAAGTTTAAAACTTGTTTTTCAGAGAATTGTTTCCCCCCCAATAGTTATTGTGCCTTTTCGGACACCACTAACAACAGGCTTCTCTGCAGAAGCCTGGAAATGGTTCCAGCCCAGGAACAAGCAAGGTCCCCCATTCTTTATCCAAGATAAGAAGCACAAGACACCATCCAGTTTATACCTGCTCTCAGAAAATGCCCATAGCCTCTTCTCTTTGTCCTGCCATAACCTCCTGACGTCTGGGGTTGAATGTTACATAGTTCTGGTATTAAGTCTCCACCCCAAAGTGAACACGGGATGTGTATGTTACATGGGTTAAATTTTACATAGTTCTGATATTAAGTCTCACCCCAAAGTAAACCTGGGATGTGTATGTACATGTTACATATGTTTGCTCAGTGCCCATGCTCCATTTTTCCTTGAATAGTCATGTTTCCCTACCCTTTCTATCAATAAGTATGAAATCTCAAGCCTATGATTATAAAACCCCGTTTTCTCCTCTTTCATAGAGGCAAGGTGATTTTGAGGCTTGTCTTCCCATCTCCTCCTTTGGGTGCTTCTGGAATAAACCCTTTCCCTGCTGCATACTTGATGTCTCAGTGTTAGGCTTTGCTGCACATCAGGCAGATGGACTTGGGTTAGGTTACATGCCTAGTCTATAAATCTGTTCTTTGGCTTCTGTTTTGAATTGGTATTAACATCTGCCTGCTTCCCTTGTGAGTTATATAATATGTGTAACATGTTCATTTTTATATCTGTGTGAGAGTCATGATTTTTACCTTTTTATTTAAACACCATTATCTATTTTGTATCTTACATGAAAGGTGGGTTTAGGTTCTTTTTTGCCAAATTTCCTAAAAGAATCCCTAAGTGTGAATGTTTTCTCATGTGTCTCTCCAGTTTTTTTATTCTAAAATTTACATTGTATTTCATTTTTTAAATTTGCATAGTCTTTGAAATCATTCATGAGTTGTATTGTGTCTATCCTGTTTTCCCAATTATAGTAAGTAAGCAGAGTCTTGGTGCAAGCTTTATGTTCACTCCTTCCTAGAGTTCTTAGTACAAAGAGATTTTTCTGGTAGCCTCCTTTCAGCACTCATCAGGAAAGCAATTAAGTAACTGAGGGCAAGGATGAGAATTTTTTTTTATAGCTTTTTTTTTTTTTTTATGGCAGGGATGAGAATTAAGTGAAGGAAGCAGAACAGTTCCTTTGGCAACCAAGTTAGGATGGGAATTGCCCACTTATAAAAGAGTTACATTTCACTTTTAGTTTAAATCCATTCCTTCCTTAAGATGTGTAATGCTCTCTTCACTGCTGGGATAATTTCTAAGACTTGTTAGCTACTGGGACTGAAACCACATAGAAGTACTTGAAGATTTGCTTGTAAAGAAAGTTGAAGAACTATGAATAGTAATCAATCATCTGCTTTGCATTTCAAAGCAGTGATAAGATATGATAACACTTTGAAGAAGAACATTCAAGTAAATTGCAGTATGTGAGGAGCATAGTTTACTAACACTTCAGACTCCAACAGCTCTTTCTCCCCTCTCTATTTCCCTCACTCTTTGAAATATTAAATATTAACTGCACGTCTTATTCTCTCCAATTCTGGTGGATCCTGTCATCCTTGCTTCTTTTCATATGGCTCTTTCTCCTCTGTGGGGTAGCTGTTTTTCTCTCCCTTTCTGTTCTCTTCTCCCCTCTTTTTTTTCCCTCTTTCCCAACTCTCATTTTCACTTGCTTCTTTCCTTGCTTCTCACTCATATTAAGAATGGGGGAGTGGGGCGCCTGGGTGGCTTGGTCGGTTAAGCGTCTGACTTCGGCTCAGGTCATGATCTCAAGGTCCGTGAGTTCGAGCCCCGCGTCGGGCTCTGGGCTGACCGCTCAGAGCCTGGATCCTGTTTCAGATTCTGTGTCTCCCTCTCTCTCTGCCCCTCCCCTGTTCATGCTCTATCTCTCTCTGTCTCAAAAATAAATAAATGTTAAAAAAAAAAAGAATGGGGGAGAAAAAGAGAATGGAGTGAAAGGCAACTGGTACACAATTATACATAACAAGGGTATGATAATAAATTAATAATAATTTAGTGTATGATAATAACAATTATTTTGTAATAACTCTTTTGCGTTGGGTGGTAAATAGTACACCTGTCAGCACTCTTTTTACTTCACTGGTCCTTGTAAGAGAAGAGAAAATGCAATGTAAACATCCAGTGAGGAGGTAAATAAACTCTCATTGAGACAGACAAAACGAACTCACGAGACTACTTCTGGCTGCCTCACAAGATAGACTTGGAGAAGGAGCAGTTTTTGAATTATGTATTTTTAATTTGTATATAGTCTCCATCACATTCTCATACATGTTAAATACGCTTTAACATGTGAGTTGATTTACACAGCTCTTTAAAGATCAAGAGTTCTCAAAAGAAAATTTTTCACTGCCTCAGATTTAGACATGATACAGTGCATCAGCATTCTAGATTCTGCAGAAGTAAATAGTTTTTTATTTCTCCTAATGAAATGAAAAAGAAGGTAATAAAAGACTGTCTAGTTTAACGGTAGCTGTTCTTATGAAAGCCTCTGACATTTCACTTATTAAAATTTATGGCTAAAAAACTTAAGGCAACCAACTGCAGTTCATATAGTTCACACTGCTGATAGTAAAATAAAAACATAGATAAGGCCTGTCCTCTTAAAAACCATTATTATGTTAAAAGTAAAATGACCATAAATTTCAAACATCCTACTTCTGAACAAATGTTGTTAGATAAACCTATTTGTACAATAATATGAGAAACAGAACATATCATCACATCAGAATTGTTCTTCAGTGATTGATCTTTTATGCATAAGAAAGATCAGAATTTTGTTGTTGTTGTCACTTTCCACATTCCTATTTAAATGCTTGGCGAACTCAGTAGTTTGGGACCTGACAAATGGTATATTTCTCATTTTTCAATCTTTGGAATAACAATCAACAAATAATATTTTCATATTTTAAATATATTTACTAACGTAAAATATAATACATCTAGAAAAGTCTAAATCTAAGAAATTGGTTCCTAGGTTATTCCTAGTATAAATTCTATAATTTTATAATTACTACTTTCTATACATACTCCACTGAACAATTAGCCAGGGAATTTTAACTCTTTCAAAGCAATAAAATTAATATCTAAGAAATGCTTTGTATAGTTCTGTGGGAGTATGTGTGTGTGTGTGTGTGTGTGTGTGTGTGTGTGCATGTGTGTACGTATGTGTAGAAAGAAAGGTGCATAGATAGATCGATAGAAAAATTAGAAAAGTGGGGAAAAACATACTTTAATTAAATGCATAATCATGGATGCTGATCCATGTTACTGATGCTAAATGGTTTCCACTTTAATGAGCCATTTTAAATGAAATGGTTGCCTGCAATTAGACATCTGCAATCCAAGGAAAGCAAGCCAACTCTGTAGTGTGGCTGCCAGAATTACAGTGCATTCCTCAGCAGGACAATGAAGAGAAAGGATAATTGTAATTATAACATATACATCTTTGGTGTTCTGTGGTTGAAAGAGTGTGTGAAACAAGGCTTCTTAATATATTTAATTGCTGACTATTAATAAAGGGTTGTCAAAAAGAGTTGCTTTTAATGCATCCATATTCCATTAGCAGTATTACTACCCGATAGTCTCTAAGTACATATTTCAACATAGGAACCTGCATACAAAGAAATAATAATGGGCTCTCATATTTTGGGAACCTCATCTATATGTTTGGGGTCACAAGAGATCGGACAGGTTATGACGTTCCTAACTGAATACAAGTAAAATATCTCTTAAAATATTTGGATGAATACCAAGAGTTGTATTTGTCATATATAACTGTGTCAGGTAGGGCGACATATCTATCTTACTATTAGCAATATTGAGTGCTCACTGTACTCACTGTACTGTTATCCACATGTTATAAATGAAGGAACTCAGGCACAATTGGGGTAACTAATTCACCAAAGTCCACATAGCTACTCCCACCAGTGGTAGTCAGAACTTAAATCTAGGTCTGGCTTTCTTTAAAGCCCTATACTCTCAACCACTCTATTAACTTAATTAATTAACTTCATTTCATTTTCTTTTTTTAAAAAACAACTCCTGGTGTCAGAGATATGGATTCAGATCTTGACTGTGCCACATCATATGTGATTTGGGTAAGTTGTTTCATCTTCTAAACGTAAGTTTCTTCATGTATTAAATGGAAATACAAATACAATGGGGAGCTGTTTATGTAATTTAATTAAATAAGGGGCATATTTTATCTAGCTTATAGTGTGTACTCAATGGCCTGATCTATTATTGTTAGCTGGTGACAGTGATCAGACTCATATCATTTGATTCTTATGCCTGCCATGGCTGTGATAAATTAATCCAAAAAATTTCAAATATCTTTGGCTGTCAGATTAGATGCTTTTTATTACCTCAACAGAATTCTTGAAATTATGTTTAAACCTAATTTTATTGCATTTGGGCAAGTACCATTTGGTAATGTATTCACAACCATCTGCACATTTTATCATTTCTGCTTTAGCTATTAATTTGTGTACAGTTCTTACCTCTAACCGCCCCCCCCCTACACACACACTTCACGTACACATAGATAATTCTCAATTATCTATAGGCTATAACTTTGCTTTATATTTTTAAGCCTGCATATCTAGAGGTATAGCCACAGGACCTTTATCCCCCTTATCATCTCATTTCACACTCTCATCTCCTCTCTGGTAGTGTGTATTTTGTATTCTTTGCACAGCTCAATGGGAAATGGACTGGGCCCTCATTATAGCACAGTCACAAGGAATAGCCTTTAAAACCAAGATTTCAAATAGCTTCACTTTCCTCCCAGGAAAAGTAGACATCAGCCAGACAAATCATTAAAAGATAAAGAATTAAAAGAGAGGGTGCAACAAGTGATGTGCCTATCGTGTGCTGGTCTGGTGAGAAAAACCAGGTGAGCTGTGGGAAGCGGGACCAGCCACAAAGGAGAGCCAGGCCAGGCCACCTGCATTGAATCTTCCCAGACTCACTTTCCTGATAAGGTTTTTATGCACTCCAAGAACATCAGACATATGAGTACTGGGTTTTATTCTTTAAGTACATTCTCATATCAAAGATCCTGTACTATTTTCTAATAGCTCTGTGTCACTCAGGATAGCACTATTTGAAACATGAAATAATATTCATTTTTCTGATATTTCCCTCCAAAGGGTTGCCTGTTTCTGTGTATCAATATAAAGAGCATGTAAATCAGAATTATTTGTTTTATATTGTTACATAAGGCATATTTGGGAGGAATTCATGTTTTCATTGGTTAAACATAGTTTAGTGCCTGGTGTTTAATAAATATTTAAGTAATTGTATATACATAAATGAGTTGATATATGCTGATATTTGACTACATACTGGATAGTATTTAATCTGAAAAAAATATAAAATGTGAGATACTGAAAACAAAGAACAAAATACAATTTAGGGAAAATATTATTAAAAATTAATATCTTGATACTTTTAAGCAGGTAGTAAGTTTCTGTCTAAAAGCAAGGTTGCAGGCAGACCAATAAACCTAACAAATGCAAAATCTAATATTATTTTGCTCTTCTGACTTGGTTTCTATGTTGTGGAAATGTTATGAAAATAAAATGATTAACAAGTAGAGGTTTTCATTTCAAAACACAAACTCAGTGTTTTTTGTCATCTATACTTTTTCAGTTTTTAAAATATGTAAAAGACTTACAATTCAACCAAAGAGAAGACAGTTGTGCACATAAAATGCTAAACATCCATAGCACTCATATAATTTTATAGTCTCTTTATGTACATTTTTCAAACATGCAATCATTACTTTGTATTTTTGACAATATGCTAGTTTGGATATATGATATAATTTCCACCAATATAAATTCCTATCTTCATTTGTGGGTACTGCAGTCCTCAATTAAACTGTCATAGATTTGGTTCCTATCAAAGCAAGTGATTATAAATGTTTATGCTCCTTGCTGTCACAGTTGATTCCTGCTTGTATGCAATCTGAATTAAAAGTTTATTGTAAAAACAGAACTAAAACCAATTCATGAGGATATTATGCATTCAGGTTTTCTTTAAGACTTTAAAAAATGCACCAGTTAGATTATTGATTTGTTTTAGTACCTTTCATTGGCTTCTAGAAAATCACTGCTATAATCTTCTGAATCAACACACACTATCTTTGCACTAGCAAGTCTTGATTTTCTATTAAACATAGAGGCTAACCAAGCATAACCACTTTTAATGAGGATTAGATCTTTTCTCTGGACACTGTTTGCATAAGAGGTTATCCAATACAGGAGGATAATTCTTCAAATCCTCCTATGAAGAGAAAATTACAATAATTATCTACGGCTTATCTTAGTGTTGTTATGTATATAAGTGCATTTTTCAATCTTTAGGAGGTTTTCAAAGTCTTGAAAAATCAAAGATATATTTAAAATTGAGTGGTTGACTTTAAGATTTAGATAGTTTCATTAATCAAATTCTCACAAAAGTATTGTCGCAAATATACCTCAGTAAAAACTGGTTATGTAATCATCATGTAATTTACATTAGGAAAACCAAAGGCAAATATGGTTTACTTTAAGAACACACAAAATAAATATTCATTTTCTTTGTTGGGTGGAACAACCAGTTGAATACAATGTGCCATGTTAAAAATATCAAAAGCAAAACAGTCTTTGGACTATCCATGTAAAGGGCTGCTCTCTTGAACTGTGTCTAGAGAATTATGTCCAGAGAACTGGGGACTTTACATATACTGAAGATTAAAATTATACATTTATGAAATAATGGTATAGCTAAAGTAAACATGTAGTAAAGCCATAAGCAATCCTTGAGTTATTCTCAGGATTATACTACCTATATAGCAACATAAAAATATCACATCATTTCCCAAGTGATTCACTCGAACATAAAAGAAAAAATGTCTTCTGAACACAAATAAATAAAAAAATAATCAATGTGTCTATTGTCCACAGATGTACAAGGCAAATACAGATAAATTATCACTTCTCCTATTATAAGTCAATATGAGTTCAGATTCAGTGGAGGTGATTTAGAGAAAATATTTCAGAAATTACAATAGTGATGATTCAACCAGTCAAATGTTCTTCCTAATGGTTTCTTTGGGGAAATCTTGCTTTGGAAAAAGGTCAGACAAAAGGAAAGAAATCAGTAGCTGTATAAGTTCACTTTGAAGGACCACATATTTTGGGGATATGAGCAGTCATTTAATACATGAATAATTGTTATCTGTGAAAAGCCATAAGCTTGGATCACCATCTCAAAATAGCTACTAGATACACTGAATTCACAAAATAGAGGTGAAAATAGCTTTTATGGAGGTTAATGCTGCAGGAGATAGAGCATGGAAGAGATACCAAAACATAGAGCGAATAAATAAAAGGTAAGATGGAAAAGCCATGTCCAGATTGCAGGAATCCCTCAACGAGATACCTACAGGATAAGGTAATGTCAGAATACAGAGAAGGGGAGAATTTCTCATCATTTCAGCCCCCAAATTTCCCACTTCCCTAAACTTTTATATTAATTGGCCATATCACTTATTGTGTCACTTAATTAGGTTTGTCTTAACCATTTAAAGTGTTTCTTCTTTCCCCAACAGGGTACCAATTTCTAAATATAGGAATTATGACTTGATCATCTTTCGTTAATGCCTTGTCACTTAGCCAAATGCTCCCATGCACATTTTATGTACCCAATAAATCCATTATGACTGCATGCCAGAATAAAAACTATACCTAAGACAAGAATAACCATATAATTTTTTTTTATTTTTATTCAAGCTGCAGTATTTTTGAGAATGGGAAGGAGGGCACATTATTAACTGGTATTCTATCACAACCAGGAATGTCCAGGGCATAACAGAATGTATATGACTGACCATCCAACCTAAGATAAATATGGCCACTGTATAACTTCATTGAAGGTTAATATAGAGCCAAGACAATGTAAATAGAATAGCTACTGACCTACCAGAAGGGTACATATGCTTTTAATTTTTTTTTTCTTTTAAAAGACACACCATCTCAATTTCAGCGGGAATGTGATCTTCCAATGATAGGAAATTTTTCTCTACTGAATACCAACTTTAAACTTACTAAATATGGCAATGACTCTCTCACCACTAAATGATCCTAGAACTGCATTTAAGCTATTCCAGTTTTGTTTTCAGTAGTGACTGGCTCAGTCCTGGTATTTCTCAAAAGAATCAAAGACTTGTAAATGAATATGCAACAAACAGGTAATGATCATGATTGCTAGAAGTTCCTTGCAAACATTTAAGCTTGAAACAATTAGTGGATTTAAAATGTTAACAGAAGGGCGCCTGGATGGTTCAGTCAGTTAAGCATCCAACTTTGGCTCAGGCCATGATCTCACAGCTCCTCTCGAGTTCGAGCCCTGCATCAGGCTTTGTGCTGACAGCTCAGAGCCTGGAGTCTGCTTCATATTCTGTGTCTCTCTTTGCCCCTCCCTTGCTCATACTCTGTCTCTCTCTCAAAAATAAATAAACATTAAAAAAATTAATGTTAATTTAACAGAAAATAATATACTCATTTCTATTTTTAAAAAGCAAAGGTTAAATTATAAGTTAAGTCATTAATGACCATGTCCTTAGAAAATTACAAATACATGATGCAGGTAATTGGAATATAATTCAGAAAAATCTTCTAGAAGTTAATTTATAGTATTAATTTTAATGTGAACATTCACTGATTACTTTTTTTCCTGTTTTAACCAATTTTGCCTTCCCTCTTTTAATTTCACCCTTAGTATCTCTTCTCAAATCATACCAATTTTCTGTGGCATATTCATAGTTTTGTCTTTAATATTTTACGTCAAAGATTTACTTAAAATGTGACACATTCACTCAATATTCACACATACATGCAAAATTGGGCACAGTAGTAATAATAATAATAATAATAATAATAATAATAATAATAAAGGAATAATATCGAAAGAGGAGAGAGAACATTAGAAAGTATTCAGTGGTGGTATAGACACATTTAGTAGCTCTATACAATGTAAAATGAGAAAATGACAGAAAGAAGAGTTAAAGGAGAGAGGCTTTATAACAATATATATTAAAAATTGTCTTTGGGAATATTGTCCATATAATATTTAATTCATCTAACTTCACTACCTAGCTCTCTTATATTGCCCAACAGTGATAACAAATTTTGAATTTATATCTATTTCTTGTTTATTATATAAGTATGTTGAGTTTCTTGTATATTTCATTGGATTTCACTTATTATTTATTCACTTAAATGGTTTGGTGTGTATATTCCTCAGCTATAAAAAGAAGGGATCACACCAGTTGATCACTAAGGTTTCATTCAACTCTAGGATTGTGATCCTATAATTACAGCTATTCAATGTGGTACAAAATGTATCTACAGTCACAGAGGCAAGCATTTGCAAGATATTCCTGAGATAAATACATTCTCAAGCTTCTAGTAATTGGTTTAGTCAAAAAATGTTGCTCGGCATTTTGCAACCTATTCTTATTTTGAGGTTTCTAAAATAATTTTCTATCTTTGATGCTACAGTGGAAATTTTTGTCACTTTGCCGATATGACTCACAGTTGAGTTCTATTATGTCTAGAACAGAATGATAAACACTTTCTCTTATTTGTGTGTATGTGAAAATTTTACTTTTGTAGTTTATAGAGTTAGTTTCTGTAAAACAATAGATTTGTAAAGAAAAAGATAAATGTTGAACATGAGTCAATTCTTTTACAATCTTGGGTATCTTGTTATTCTTTGTATTTGAGGTAACACTACTGACAACACTCAAAGTAGTGCCTCCATTTGTTTGTTTTTAAGTGACTATGAATTTAAACTACTTATCCATTCTTTCTGTCTTACCTATATCCAGACATGGCCAAGTATACCTTTCTGTAGGATGTTTGGTATCGGGATGCAGTTTCTGAATATGTCTTTAAAATGGGCAAATTGTATGCATCCCTGAGTAAGAAGCCCTGATCCCTTAAGAGAAGAGCTTTCAGTAAAAACTCTTGCCACCCCCAAATTATTCTATACTGATCACATCTGAAATAACTAGCTCCAACATCTTGTCTGTTTGTTCTGTCCTATCAACGTTGGACTCAGACTTTCTTGGTCTTTCACTGTTGCGGCCATCCCACTTATCTCCTTGAATTAGGCATTAGCAATTTCCCTTCTCTCCACCATTGCATAGCATTTCATTCCTTTGGTCCTCAACTTGCTCAACAATAACCAATTCTAAAAGTAGCTTTAGAGTTGGCATCCATTCCACCATGCATATCATCCATTTGGGCTATCTGGCTGAGAAGGTGAAGTCCTAAAAAAAATTGAACTAAAAAAATGGAGTTTGAATCATTGGACTTGTACTCATTAACGTCACATGTAAATTCTAGTGGTATGAGTTATTATCAGATTAAGTCACTTTATACATAGAAACAATTTCATCAGTAATAAAAATGGTGAAAGATAAATAAATATAAGGACAACAGATTACGTAGAGTTAAATACATAGATTATACTTGGATTTGAAAGTAAAAAGAAAGAATAAACAGCGAGAATTAGTACATTTTGAATGCACCATTATAAAGTTGAATCACGGAAATTATTTTTATTTTTTTTAAGTTTATTTATTTATTTTGAGAGAGAGAGGGGGGCAGAGAGAGGGCGCTTGAGCGGGAGAGGGGCAGAAAGAGGGGGAAAGAGAGAAGGTTCCACTCTATCTGTGTAGAATCTGATGCAGCTCAAACTCAGGAATGTGAGATCATGACCTGAGTTGAAATCAAGAGTGGGAGGCTTAACTGACTGAGCCACCCAGGCGCCCCACAAAAGTTATTTTTAAAATGGACTATTAGAAAGATTTACTAGATACAGGTTCTAGTCTAGTTCTTCCACAACCAGTAAAATCTTGAGATAATCACTAGTTTCCTCATACTAAATTTTTTTTGTTTTTTGTTTTTTTGTTTAAAAGAGGAATACTAATAATGACTGCATATTTTTCAGAAATATCTAAGATGTGGATGTAAATAATGATAGCAACTACATCACTGCCATATTTGATCCTCATCACTGGTGCTTTGAAAAAAAGTAGAAACATTACTGCCCCTCCTATTAGTATACAAAGTTATGGATGGATTAAAATAGTACTCTTAGAGTTTATACAGATTAAATTTTTGTGAAGCTATAAGTCTGAAGAGATGAGTGAAAATATTGAATTCTTTGAGAAGCATGCAACATAATATTAGAATTTTGAAACAATTTCTTTAAAGCTACTGCAATAGATGACATGTGTGTGTTGTATATTTGACAATATATGTGTTTCATGTAAAAATATCAGAATTCCATAGTGGATTACAAAAAGTTAAAACCATGAAATGAAAATAATGGAAAGACCAGAGCATAGAGGTATAATTTAAAATTTAAAAAGAATATGGTAAAGAAAATTAAAATGTAGAATAACACTGAATAAAAGAGAAGATAATATGCAAAAACTTAACAAATATTAACAATTTACTATCATGTAAGTTATCGCTGTAAAATCTTCCTTTTAAAATAGAAAAAAGGGACATTCACATGTTCTGACAACAAAAAAATGAAACAATCAATAAACAAAATCGTCCTGAGTACCTATAAATTAAAAGAAGCTACCTGATTTAAGGAATGGCAACATTATTAAAAATTTCTCAGCCCAGGGCGCCTGGGTGGCTCAGTCGGTTGGGCGTCTTGACTTCGGCTCAGGTCATGATCTCATGGTTTGTGAGTTTGAGCCCCGCATTGGGCTCTGTGCTGACAGCTCAGAGCCTGGAGCATGCTTCAGATTCTGTATCTCCCCCTCTCTCTGCCCCTCCCCTGCTCATGCTCTGTCTCTCATGCTCTCTCTAATAATGAATAAACGTTAAAAAATAAATAAATAAATAAATAAATAAATCTCAGCCTGATAAACAATCGGACCCTCCTTATCCAAATAGTTAAGTACAACCATTCAATTTTGCCAGGAAATTGAGAAATCACATGATAGCTTATGATCAGTTTCCTATGTCCTGGCATGAGTAGTATCTTTACAGTGAAGGAAACTAGAGATGAAAATAATTCATTTCTGATAGAAGAAATGTAAATGCTACGATTCTGGACCTAATGGTTTTGTACTCTGAAAATAATTCTTTTTAAAATTTTTTTACAGTTTTATTGAGATGTAATTGACATTCAGCACTGTACGAGTTTATAAAAATAATTCTTAATATAACGATTTCATCCAGCAACAGGATGAAAGTACAGTTTTGCATTTTAATTGTTATTATTTTAGCAATATGTAAATAAAATGAACTCAAGTCAACTTTTATTCTTTTCTTTTTGCTTTCCAGGCTTTTTTATAAGGTTATTTGAAGACTGACATTTCCATATCTAAGCAAATCTTAGATGACTGAATCATTGCTTGTCTGATTATTTTCAGAAGTACATAAAACTAAAAGTCCTGGGCCACCTGGGTGGCTCAGTTGGTGAAGCATCCAACTCTTGATTTCAACTCAGGTCATGATCTCACGTTCATGAGTTCAAGTGACTCATCGGACTCTGCTCTGACAACACAAAACCTGCTTGGGATTCTCTGCCTTCCCTGGCTTTCTGCCCCTCCCCCACTCGTGGTCGCTGTCCTTCTCT
Source organism: Felis catus (assembly GCF_018350175.1). Lineage (NCBI taxonomy): Eukaryota > Metazoa > Chordata > Mammalia > Carnivora > Felidae > Felis > Felis catus. Next base: position 91,344,648 of record NC_058372.1, on the reverse strand, counting down.
CCCAAAATAAATAAATAAACATTAAAAAAAAAAGAAGACACATGTTAATTGTTATGGTTAAACAAATGAACTAATAATACACTCAGGTATATTCAACATACTTACAATGAGAATATAGAATATATAGAACATAAGAAAGAAAAGTAATTAGTGCAAAAATAGTAAAAATTCATTAATACACAAATGGCAGTCTGAGTTAACAAAACACAAACTCGTTGAGGGTATTGGGCTGAGATTCTCATAATTACATTATTATGGGAATACATATATATGTCTATATTGGGAATACATCCAAGATATGGTACCCTTTTCTGAAATTCTGCTATGGCTCCAGAGAGGATGAATGACCCAGGTGGGGTGGGGGCGTTGAAAGGAAAGAAAAAGAAATCATTCTGAGCTAAAGTTCATGTTCAATAAAAATAGAACCAAAACATCTTTCTTAAAATGAATAATTGAATTAATTGCATTTATCTTTAATGCAAAATTAATGTTCTTCCTTCCTCTTTCTTTCTGAAAATGTATAAGCTCAAAAATACCATAACAACTTGTGCTTCTTTGTGTAATGAAAATAAAGAGCAATGCCATCATCACAGTGGCTCTAGGAGGAGAGTCAATGGGCTATTAAATGGGAAATCATCTGTTTTCAGATTTTGCTTTACCACCATTACATTCCTCCAGTGAGCTGTTATCTGGTAAAGGGGGCCTTAATTGCCTCCTATGCTGGCAGAAAACCTCCATGCATTTATTACAGTTTTTCATATAGTAATGTGAAATCACCTCCACACAAAAATTCCAACTAAAATATATGCTTTTCCAGCAAAGCACAGCCTTTAGTACATCTAACTATCCACTGAACTCCAAAGACTTAATGTGATTCTATCCCAGCCTATGGAAGGTTCATTTTATAATCTGTGCCTATTTGATGGTTCACACAATTACTTAGTTAATTTCTCCCTTTTTTCTTTCTCTGATTGGGTGTTAGTCCCTTGTTGTAAGACATGCACAGACATACACATAAGTAAATGATATAAAATTAAATATTACCACTGGGTCATGTGTATGTTTGGATAGCAGTGAAAGGATATTTTGTTAACAACTCCTCTGCTCTAGCTGTTGTATAGTTAATGGTGAGATAAAATGAAAGCAAAACAGCAACCGATGGGCCTGGTGAGAATGTGCCTGATACTTTCCCCCAAACAGCTGCTATTTGATTCAGAAGATCTGCCATGCAACAAATTAAAAACACTTAAGACAACAATGTAGTCATGAAAAGAAAGCGCTTGCAGTATGTTCCATGTTTCAGAACATATATTTATATGGCTTCTTTAAAATATATTAAAATAAAAACATTTCACATATATTGTTCTTGGGAACAGTGAGAAAATGAGGGAGAGGGAATGGAAACATTGAGAGAAATATATGCATTACAGAGAATTAGGTTTATATTTTGCATGCTTAATAATTGCAGAAATTTTCATCAATTTATATTTTCTTCAGAGATAGGACTAAGCTATTGGACAAGTTCTATAATATAGTGATGACTTTATTCAGAGCATGAAGACAGAATGTCATATTTGAAAACCCTCTCTTGGTTGAGGATCACATTTTGATTTGGTATCCAATCTTCATTTCTAAGAGGCACTACAACAGGATGAGCTAAACTAACCCAAACCCTCTGGGTCTTAGTGCCTTTACCTAAAAGCAAAAGTGATAAATTAGATCATCTCAAAGGCCCCCTTCCTATTACAAAAGAGTAGAGTCCCCTCTAGGTTGGCAGCATCATTGCCCAAGGATTTTTCACAAGACACTAAGAAATTCATATCCTAAATACGGGAGAAATGGCCATAGTTGGGGATATAAAATTCATAATCTTTTATTCTTCTTTCTAAAAATCTCATATCAGAGAGATAATTTGCAGTACTTGTGTATTTTCAATTGTTCTTGGAATATCAGTATTCAGTAATAGTAAAAAGACATTTTTACATCCAGATTAAGACCTGAATGTCTGACCTTTTTTCTATGATGTGTGATATTTCTCACTATTATCCAGAAAAATGTTTATAATAAAATGGTTCTTCTAATTCCTATCATAATCGCGCATCTGACACTCAATTGTTTCCTAGTTGTTTTGTGGTGTATTCTTCCTCCCTCAATATATTATAATTTCCTAGCAAATAGCAAACACAGTTTCTCTTCATTTGTCTTAAAGGGCACCTAAAATAAGATAAGTGAATTTGCCAATAGCAAAACTGAGCCTTGTTAGGGTACTCAATTAATATCAGTGTGCAGTTTGTATTCTATTTTAATAAATAAAATATATAAAAAATGTGAATAAAAAATTTGGGTGTATAGACAAGATAGCAATACCTAGTAAAACAACATTGGTAGGAGGGTAAATAATATTTTATTAATAAACATTATTAATAAGCCATTATTAAGAAGAATGGCTAATATAATTTAACATGACATTATATGATTTATAGAAACCAGCTATTTGTGTATTTTGGCAGCACAGTTTAACAAAGACAAAATAAAGGCTTTCCCCCAAATACATACAACATTTTGCTAAATTCACAAATAAATTTTGGAGGATTATTATGGATTCAGGATATTATTGTGAATATCAATTGCTTTAGTTTCAATACTAAATTTAAATTGGTACAATTTATTCATATACTTATATATTCATTACATGTATGCTGAAGTTCTCTTCAGTATCAAGCATAGAAAATAACATTCAGGCAACTGCCTCAGTTCCATCATAAAGAAAATACACACACACACACACACACACACACACACACACACACACACTCCTTGAGCCTAATCCTACTAAATATATATAAGGGCAGAATTTTATCCCATTAATTCTGCTAAAAACAAGATGATAGGTCCCAAATGGAGTTGCTTATGCTAAGCACCACCCCACCAAACTGAGACTTAAATTTTGGTTCTTCCAGAAACGGAATCTTAAACCAGTTGGTCAGGAATCACTTGATTAGCACTAGTTTGGTAATCACCCTCAGAGACAACATCATCTTGTTTCAAGATTACTTTACTTGAAACAAACAATCCATTTTCTTTTGCCTAGTATAATTTCCTTGTTCTCGCTCCCTTCTGCTTACAAAAGTCTTCTATTTTGAACAGCTCCTTGGGGCTCCTTTCTATCTGCTAGATTGGATAATGTCCAACCAATCTGAATCGATTTTTGCCCACATGAACTCTTAAATTTTTTTAAATATGCCTCCAGTTTATCTTTTAACAATTCTCAGTGCAACAAGTGACTTTTTTCCTAAGGAAACTTCTTGTAACATATTTCAAGTGGAGTCATTTTTTTCCTAATTAAAAACATGTCCTATAAATTCTAAATCCTTAATGAATTTAGTAATTTAAGTTTGAATATATCCATTTTAAATGAATAATATGTCAATGTGAACACTCAAAAGTATGAAAGAAAACAAGAACTTTCTTACTATTAAAGTTTTACTGTATTTAAAATATGTGCTACCATTAAGGAAAGAATGTAAGATGAAAAGTGGTTTACTTCCCCTGATGGTTTGTCAGCCATTATACTTAAATTTTCTCATCTTATCCCACAGCCTTGCTTTTTTTCTCTGCTTTCATTGTTTGCTCCCACTCACACCTCCTTTTTCAGTACCTCATTCACAGGGCTTGCTAAACCAGAAACACCCCAGAACAAATCCAAACACTTCCCATTCTTCTTTCAAAAATCTATTTCCTCCACAAAGCTACTTAATTAGATGGAAGTAAAGTGCTAATTTGCTAAGGGGAAAAGATCATTTGCATATCAATTTACACACTTTTCTCCAAGTATTTATAATTAGAGAGCAATCAACAAGCTTTTGAAGGCTGATAGAAAGGGGAAAATGATTCCTGTGGAGATTAAGGAGGCAGTAAAGTATGGAGAGGAAGGGGCACAGGAGACCGAACCAGACGTCCTCAAATTGAACAATAAATTTAACCTTTTGGGATCGCAAGTTTTTAGCTATAAAATGGGCATAAGTATGTCTGTTTTATTTTTTTGAGTTTATTTATTTATTGAGAGACAGGAAGGGGCAGAGAGAGAGGGAGAAAAAGAATCCCAAGCAGACTCCATGTAGGCAGTGCAGAGCCCCAGTTGGGGCTAGATCTTAGGGTGAGATCATGACCTGAACTGAAATCAAGGGACAGCTGTTTAACCTACTGAGCCCACCACGCACCCCTAATTATGCCTATTTTAAATGTTTCATAGGCTGTGAGAATTAAGTTCAGTATGCACAAGGGCCCAGTACAAAAGGATTGTCTATTGGTTGTCAGTTGAGTCAATAAGAAGCCATTATTTAACACCTTTTATTAGAATTTCTCTGCAAAGAGGAATTAATGTATCTACCTCGGGCAGTAGGATATTTAACTAAAACAAAATACTTAAAATATCTGTAACATAATAAGTCAATGAATAAGTTTATACTTACTATTTTAGTAATATAAAATAGTTTTATATTTTATTGTATCTTAATGATTTTTCTAATCAATCATAGGATCAGAACTTCTAGAGCCTTCCCTGGCTATTGCCGTCCTCCATTATGTATACCTTTCCTTTTCTTTAGATCCTGCCTCTGCAGAAAGGAAATGCCTAATTGAACCCAACTGTATTTTTTGCCACTGCTCCCAGTTACCCCTTTTTTGTGTCCCTTTTCTCCTCTCTACTATTAATTATTAAGTAAACACCATTCAGATATGAAAAAAATATTATCTAAAAAAACATTAGAAATTATCTGGGCAAATAATTTTTAAACTGTATTCATGAAGCCTTAGGTTTATCCATAGATATTCAAGAGCTGACACAGGAAAGAAAAAATAGACAGATAGAAAATTGGAGAAGAGGAGGGAGGGGGGCAGGGGAGGAAGAGCTACAGAATGAGAGACTGTGAGTAGGAAGATTTGGCTTTCAAGATTTCTCCCAGGATTTCCAATAGAGACAATCAATTTTTGTCTCTTAAGTAACACAATTTTATGAAAACACATACCACTTATTTAGGTCAAATATTGTTCTATATTTGAGAAACATGGGGAAAAATATGACTTGTTTAGGAACATAAAGCAGGTTTATGAACTGAACTGATATTAAAACCAAGTTCAAGCACTCCCTCACAATGGTTCTTCCACATTTGTTACAGAATCTCACATTTCTTTTCAGCCCTCCTCCTTCTCCCTTCCGCCTCCACTTGCAAGCATGCTAGTTTGGCAGCTACATTAGAAATAATTCTTTTTCATACAGGGGTTAATGACGATCACTTAAAAAAATTCTACGAAACTTAAACACATATGGGAAGTTTGGGGATTATATTTTACTCTTGGTATAATTAAAGATGTTGATTTGATCTTTAAGTTCCTAGATGTAAACCAGAGTAAATTATTTGTGGTTCCTAAATATTCTGCACTGTTGTATATTTCCACGACTTTGGAGAATTTGTTTTCTCCTACTAAAATGCTCCCCGTTAGCCTTGCCTTTTCCCTTGTCTACCAGCAAATTCATCATCCATATCTCAGTTCAGCCTCACATGCTCTGCAAGGGCTTCCTTCAGACCAGACCACATTCTCTAGACTGCCTCTCCTTATTACATGCTCAATTTCCTTTTTTTAAAAAAAATTTTAACGTTTATTTATTTTTGAGACAGAGAGACAGAGCATGAACGGGGGAGGGGCAGGGAAAGAGGGAGACACAGAATCTGAAACAGGCTCCAGTCTCTGAGCTGTCAGCACAGAGCCTGATGCAGGGCTCGAACTCACAAACCGTGAGATCATGACCTGAGCAGAAGTCAGATGCTTAACGGACTGAGTAACCCAGGCTCCCCCACATGCTCAATTTCCATAAGCACTTGGCATCCTGAATGACATTTATTTGTTTACAGGACTGTTTACTCACCAGTCTCTGACACTTGTATACACACTACATTGTTCCATCTTCATTTAATCCATGCTTACCAGAGAATCTAGCAAATGGCAGATTTTCAATGATCTTTTAAAATTTTTTTTAAATATTTATTTTTGAGAGAGAGAAAGAGAGAAAGAGAGAGAGAGAGAGAGAGAAAACGTGAATGGGGAAAGGGCAGAGAGAGAGGGAGACACAGAATCCGTAGCAGGTTCCAGGCTCTGAGCTGTCAGCACAGAACCTGACACAGGGCTCGAACTCATGAACCATGAGATCATGACCTGAGCCAAAGTCGGATGCTTAACCGACTGAGCCACCTAGGTACCCCGATTACATTTTGAAGTTGAACAGAAAATGAAAACAAAACTTAGAATCTTAATGACAATTCCTAAATTTCAGTTATAATATCTCAGGAAAAGCCCATATTTGTGGTATTTTTATCTGAACTCATTTTATACTATTCATTTCCTAACCCTGAGAGTGAATTTAAACAGTTTTTTTTAAATACAATAATGTAATAGTAGAGTTAATACTGAAGCAATTCAAAGTATGTTAATATTAGAGTCACACAGTTTATACATTTTTATATTAATGTATTTCTTTACATTTTAATTGTTTTTTAGACTTGAGCAAAACTTCCAGTTACCTCAGTGTGTTTAATATTATAATAATTTGCTTGTTTCATATCATAGTCCATTTTAAAATCAACTCTTCTGGTTTGGAATTCAAAATGACAATCATTTTTAAGAGTTTTAAGTGGAGAGGTAACCACATTAGAGATAAAAAGAAATAAAATGGCAACAAAACATCGGACTTGTGACAGAGTAAAAGGAATTAAGAAGTGTTAAAAGTGAAATTAGACGTTATATATGATAAAATTTAAACATGAGACCAGATACTATATCAAAAACAAATGAGCATGTGTGTGTGATCATCTCTAAAGTGAATCTCCAAGGAGAAAAACCCAATGGATAATTCAAGAGATAACATTAACATTTTAAAAGTCCATGTCAAAAATAGAAATTTAAAAAAATTTCTCTAGAATATAGTATTAAAGCCATATTTTAATTTTTATTGAATTATTTTTTTAATTTTTGTTGAATTATTAATTGAACACTTCTTAGAGAAAGTGACATGGAGTAAGATACAACAATTTATTAAAAGCATGGGAGTCAAGCCATCACAAAACATGTTTATTTCTGGTTACTAACCATCAGACAGACCATAAAAGTCTTCTGGAAAGTGTTTCCAATAGTTACTGTAAAAATTTATTTGTTAATTGATTTAAATTTCATTTTTGCATGTATGAGTAAAATTTTGATTTTGGACATATGATCATTTGGGTTCTCCTCATACTAAAAGAAAACCTTCCAACAGATAAGAGAAATACCTTCTATAAATAATACTAAAGTGCTTGATCAGCTCAGGGAGAGCATCCCAGCAACCCACCTCCATTCTGCATGACCTCTTGTAAATAACAAAAGAATATACTACTCTAAAATGCATTACATACTTCTTTGTGTTTCAGTGTAAGAAAGAGGGTAATTTATTTCACTACAAATAAAACTTATTTTGAAAGCAATAAACTTCATCTGACAGATTAAATAAGAAAGGGTTTCTAATTTTAATTTATATAATACGAAGGAAAGAAGGCAATCCTTAAGTCAAGCTTAGGGTTTTAGGACACTAAATGTATCCGTTTTCACTTTTTAGAGAATAGAGGACAAGGAGACAAAGGCCAGTGATGTTGCTCTCTTGGCTTCGGGATGGACAGATATTTCAAAAGACAAGGATTAGAAAGTTTAAGTTTCTCTGTCACAAACATAGCCATAAGTTTGCTTATTTCTAATCACAGTCATCAGAAAAAAAGTTATCTAAAGGTCTTCATTGATCAAAGAGATTAAACACTAGTACATAAGCTGGCAAGAAATACTTGCTCCCCATGCAGACTTCCACTGAGGTATTTATTTTTGTTAAGTAGAACTCATATTATGACATTATTCATTTATACACAAAGTATCTAATTGACTTGGCTCTCCACTAACCCAATTACCTGAAGGACAGCTCAGCATTCTGAGTGTTCAGGAAGGTAACAGCACCATTTAATAAGCCCTTAAGGAAACAGCATTCACATGAATTATAAAATTTAGACAGGAAAAAGTCAGGAGATTGTTTTTTGTTTTTTTCATGTATACAAATCAGTATTGATGACAGACATCATGGCTCTAAGTAGAATGCTGGTATAATTTTTATTTTTAAAATGAAGAGTCTCACAACCTCAAAGATACTGGGCCTTTCTTTAGTCATAGTTTTCTTTTTTTTTCTGACAGCCTTCCCTCCTACACTTAAAAAGAAGACAGCATTCATGCTTTCCTTTTTATTTTTTTGTGTGACGAGTTTCCATTGTAAAATAAAAATTGGAAGTTTTGTTCTCCTGATCTTTATAAAACATCTTGGAAGTGTATTTTAGCTTATACACATGACCTAATATTAGTATAGAGAGAGGCCTAGTCTTTTGAAGACCTCTATTTTTATTGAGGAAGCATATAAAATGTCTGAGGAAAAGAGCTCCGATTATATAAGTATGTAATTATTGTGCCTGTTGTGTGAATTTTAAAACAGACATGAGCCCTGAACCTAAAATCCAATTGGAAACTATAAATGAAGTCTAAACAATGTGTTCTTGAGCATTGTGGTTGGAGCAGGAATTTATTTACTGGTCAGTTAATGACATTGAATGCATGTGAGAATACTGTCCCTCAATGGTGATAAAGGTGAAAATTCAGCTCTGATACTTTATCGCTCACAAATGCTTTGTCACCTGAATGAAGCATTTAGATAGTTTTAAATCTTTACTAGTAACAAAATATTAATGCCTAGTTAGCAGAAAACAAAATACTTATTGCATAGCTCACTCTTGGGAATCTGGCTTTCTCATCCTCAGACAGATACAGAGAAAGCCTAATGGATATTTGACATTTTATTACAAAATTAGTATTTTTACTGTACTCCAACTTAGTAAGTAGTGTACATCCATTATTATAAGAAAAAAATAAGAAAGTATATAGTGATGTTCTAAATCATTGCTTCTCCAACTTTAACAGGCATACAACTCACTGGGGATCTTGTTAGGAGGCAGATTCTGATTCAGTAGGTCTGAATGGAGTCTGAGATTCTGTATTTCTGTGTCTGTTCATACTGATGCTGCTGTTCAGTGGACCACATATAGAATAAAAAGGTTCTAAATGATAGCAGTCAACTATAATCCTGTGGTCCAAACAAAAGAACTTTAAAGTGTTGAGAAGCTAAATATAATTTTTTCTATGATTGACTGCATTCAATTTTAATTATGTTTCTAATCATGATTGAAAATTCTAATTTCAGCTTGGCTGCAAATTTACTCAGTCATTTAGAGTGATTAATTTGACCTATCCAGGGGATAATTTATAGTTCATATTTTAGCAGTTTAAGGAAATTTGGAAAGCAAAATAAATACAATTTTAGCATCAAATTGCAGTAGAAATATTGATAGAAACAACTACTGTAAGATGCTTTTCTAAATGTCAAGTGTAATGCCATAGTCTAGCATTTTTGAGAAAAAAGTCCTGCTTGCTAGCTTTTACCATGTAATATTTTGGCCAATTGTTGCTGATCCGTGTGCCCAGAATACATGAAAATGCCACTAGATGTTTTTAGTTATGATACTTTGAGGTCAGATCTTACATTGGAATTCTCTACTGATTGTAATTTATCTAGCATAACACACTTCCTCTTTTTATCTTACATGTAAGTCAATACTGTCCTTTGACACTCAAATTCTTATCACAGCATTAAAGAAATTTTATCTTGATGCTTTGCTTCAGAGCGTTTAGATATAAGTCACTGGCTTCCCAAGGAAGTAATGAAAAGGCTTTTTAAATTCAATTGTCTCTTTTAATGCAAATTACTGCATCATGTAGGTTATTAATAGTTAATATTACTACCACATATTTAGAAAGAACATGTCTAAGCATATGGTCATGAATATTACCCTCCAGATTTTATATTAAAATTACAATTTTTTTGTGTCTCAAATTATGGAACCAAATTTAGGACACAGATGGACAAAATGTAAGCTCAGGATGATTTTAAAATATTCTTTGTGGGGTTTTTAAAATATATTTGGCAATGTATTTACTACATAGTCAGCGAATTTCATCATGACACTGAATTTATCTTGAAGAATGTTTTAAGTTTTTCTAATTTTAGTCATAAACATTCACAGTTTATCTGCTAAAATTCAGCAGCCAATTAAGTTGCCAGTGTAAAAAATAACAAATGTTAACTGGGATAGACAGGTGTAATCATAAAAGCCAACTTAGAAAAGGTTGGACACTCCTTTTGCACAGTCTCAGTGATTCCTACTGCTCCAGAGAATCCTTTCAGATATAATACACCTAAAGGGGTAGGTAGATATCTGAAGGTGTCCACACAGCCACACTACCAAGGTTCCATCCAGTGAACAGGAACTTGAAGATTACTAAAACCCCAAGTGGGTGGCATAGTTGAGCAAGATAGAGACAGTCTAATTAAAACAAGATAGTTCTTTGCAACAATTATTCTAAGGTTAAGATATAAGATATGAATCTAAATACACTTGTTTAAATTATACTTTCCCTTTCTATTTCAATTTGCCTAATCTCTCCCACAGAAAATAAAATAATGTTTTCACCCTGGTTCAAGAACTTTCCTCTCCTGGATAGGCATTTTTAAAACATATTGTAAGTATTCATTTCCCTCAACAATCAGTATTTATAGAGCACTTAGTGAGCACTGTGGTAAATACTTTACACATGTTTACACTCATTGTTTCATATAATTATTTTAAGAAACCTATAAAGTAAATGTTATGATATCTATTTTTCAGGTGATGAGACTGAAGTTCATTCATTTATTCATTTGGTAAATGAGTCTGTTCTAGAGGCAGGAGCTATAGTGATAACCATGCCAGGCAAGGTCTCTGCTTTTGTGGATCTTACATTGGAAGAAGAGCATTAGACAGTTGATGCATAAATAGAAATAAAGACTGTGAGGATATTAAAGCAGGTGACAGCACAGTTTCTGGGGGGTGGGGGGGTGGGAGTGTGTCTGCAATAAATTACATGGACATTCCATGACATTCACTTCCCTTAGGAAGTGGGATACCCAGGATGAACGCTGAACACAAGAGGGGGCCCACCAAAATAGATGTAGAGGCAAAACAGTAGTAGTTCTTGAATATTTCATCACCATAAATCATCTCCTGAGAGAAGAAATATTCTCCTGAAATATTCTGAGCTGAACGCCAGACACTGATAATTTACTTATATAACAAAAAGGGAGAAATAACATAAAGAAAGCAGCAAGATTCCTAAAATATATAAATTATTGGTTTACCAATGTTTCATTTTGCTTTGTAGGTTAGGGAAATAGATATAGAAAATCTTAATGATCATCATTGGTAATTGGTAATTGGTAATTGGTAGAGTCTTGGTAATTGTTAGTTATAAGTACCATATAATCAGGGACTTTTTAAATTATCTTCCCATTCACAACTAACCTGAGTGCTCACTCTCACAAACACAGCTGAAGTGTATCTACATCTGTGATGGCTCTGACTCATTTCTTTTCTTCCTGGCTTAACATTAGGAAGAGAAGGTGAAGTGTCATGACAACTGCTTTGAAGGATCAACTCAGCTGTCAAATTACCTATCAATTTTCAAGCAGTGTACAGAGTGAGCCCTAGTTGAAAAAAAGGTGTATCAAAGCAGATTTATATCTTATAGTTTTCCAAATATCAACGTTGCAAAGATAATTTATCAAGATTATTAGTTATCAGTTTGTCTCCTTTGGAACACATAGACCTCAGGTTTACAATGAGCCCACGTGGGAAGTAAGGAATCCCTAGGATTAGGAAACTGAGTGAGCCACAGCAGGGACTATGACAACCCTCCACGACAGTACTTTTTTGCCGGAGCCAGCTACAATCAAACAATTTTTTTTATTTATCCAAGTTTTAATTTTGTTTCTAATATGTAAATTAAATATAACTCAAAGGTTTATTAAAAAAAAGAAATAATTTAGGTCACAAAATCTAATCACTTGATTCAAACTAAGACACTACATATGAAATTATTTTACATATGTTTAGCAGTAGGCATTTCGAAAACACGTGCATAAATGTGGCCTCATTTGATCCTCACAGTCACTTTTTGTGATATAACTTTATAAGCCCATCTAATTGATGAGAAAACAGAGGTTCAAGTCACCTCTCCAAAGACACATACATAGCAAGTAAGCAGCGACACCAGGACTAGGATGCAGGTCTGCAGGTGACTACAAAAACCCTGCTCTCCCCTTTCACCATTTCTGCCTCTCACACTCTACAACTAGCTTGTCATCCCCGGAGATGACATTTTAAATGCTTTCTATTTGAAAAGACTTCACAATGAGGATTCATGGGTGGGCTCTTCTTTTACTTAAAACATAGTAAATGTCATCCCAATCAAATCAATGTAAGACCAACTATCTCGGACAGTGGCATTGATGAATGTTTTGTACGAATTGTTGCCTCTCATGAAAGAATCCCCAGAGGCTAAGGGAAAACCCAGATCATCTCTGCACTGATACTGTCAAGAAGCTCTTTCCCATCCAGGACCAACTCTTGCTTATTTCAGCAGCATGGACAAACCACCTATGAAAGCAAGGCTGAACATTAATGGCAAGAATTCTCTGCCTTCTGTCCCATAGAAATAGCAGATGATTCTCTGCCATCCTAGGTCTGTGCCAAAACCTGAAGCTAAGAGATAAGAGGCTAGCCAGAAATCACAAACCTAAGGTTTTAAACCCACAATCCAGTTACCGCCAGAGCCGTCAGCTTAAATACTTAGACCTTGTGAAGCCCAGTTATTCAGCTGGGAGGATGACACCTGAGCTAAGCTACCTATTTACTTAATGGAAATTTCCTTTCTTCAATTTTAGAACATTTTTCTATACTGCTTGGAGAACACTTGCTTAAATCCTTTTATAAAACAAAGTAAAAAATGGGTAGGTAGGTCTGCTTAAGAGGTGAGTGAATGAAATTTAACTAACCATCCAACAAAGAAAGAACACCTGACTTGCTTGTCCCATGTATCAGCATTACCTAGGACAATGCCTGACATGTGATCAACACTCACTATAATCTATTATTGAGTTTTAAGCTATATTACTATACAATGATAATTTTAAAATAACCTTAATAAATTATCATCTATAAATACTGAAAAATGCAATGATCTTTGAAATTAATTTTGTGAATTAAAGACTTTGTAATCAAGTACTAAATTATGATTCATTAATTAATAAGGTAAGTTGAGCACCCTTCAGAGCTCACTGAGTGGGAACTCCTATTCACTCTCTGCTGTAGAGTATTAGTTTCAGTGGAAGTACACTATCACAATTTTAAAAAAATACATAATGCATGTGTAGGTTATATGACTATTCTTAATTAACTCCATTATTAAATCTATGTGATTGTTTCCTGACTATAGGTTTTTCCATGCTTACTTCCAAGTTTTTTTCCCTGTTTTATTGAACACTGCTATGCATTCCTCATTGAACTATAATAACTCTCTTACAATTTTGAATTAGCTTCTTAATAGTATTACGTGTCAAATGAAAACTGGTTTGCTGTTTTTTGTTGTTTTTATTTATTTAAAGTTTATTTAAGTTTGTTTGTTTGTTTGTTTGTTTGTTTGTTTAGAGTACATGAGCAGGGAAGGGGCAGAGAGAGAGAAAGAAAGAGAGAGAGAGAATCCCAAGCAGCTCCATGCTGTCAGCGCAGAGCCCGTTGCAGGGCTCAATCTCCTGAACCATGAGATCATGACCTGAATCAAAATCAAGAGTCAGTCACTTAACCAACTGAGCCCACTCAGGCACCCCATTTTTTTTGTTGTTTTTAATCCAGAACCCATGATGCAACCATACAGTCCCTCTTCTTTCTTTCACCTGATATCACTTATAGCACCTGGTAAGTTAAGGGTGAACATTATAAACCAAGGAAACTAAGAAAGAAAAATCTATATCCCCTTGATAATAACTCTACTAAAAGTCCCAAAATTTGTATGCGTGATGGCCATGGAGAAGCCCTGCTCATTGAATCTTCCTTCAAGGCAAACAGCTACAGAGGATTTAACGGATTAATAGCCTCCAGCTTCTGTAACTTCATTACACCACTGTGTTCACCAGACCATACTTCTGTCAGGCTGGCCTAGGCAGTGACAACTTGGTAGGTTTGCCAGAACAAGGTCAGTTCCCCCAATACAAAATTTCTTTCATGGGAAGCTCTGGCTTAAGGAATCATAGCTAAGAATTTCTGCAGTGCAGTCTAAGGCTCTTCCTATCCAATGTTAACTTCCCTCTCTCTTTTCACAGATTTCAGACCTGCATCTTGTACTAAAGAAGTACATATTCTAACCTCCTTCCTCTTTACCCTTCACAGGCACATCTGCCAATAAATTTGTCGTACATCTAACCTCATTTTTGGATTTACTACATGGAGGACCAAAACAGACACTATATTTGATATATCCTTAAGTATAAATTTTAAAGCTAATTACTGTACTGCATAGGATAGAAAGATGTTTGCAACTACACAATATGAGAAAATAAAAATTGTGAATAATAAATATGCCAATAGGCATGTCTATAAGGGGTGTTATTACATTTTTTAAGAGGTGAGGAAACCTACTTTAATTTTATCTCATTCTGGTTAATATTCTCTAACATATTAAAAATGGCTTATAATTTTAAAATTATGATATGCATAGAACAAAGACAAGAAAATTCAGCTTTTACTACAAGATATCTGAAACAAAACATGATAAATCTCTCTCTGGGTGGTGTCCTCATGGTGTTCATCTTTGAACACAAAAATCAAAGCCTGAAGCACATTCACTGACTCATAACCGAGCCATTTATGGGGCAATACAGAGCTACTAACGATCACAGAAAGATATTCTGTCCAGCTGTGTTCCTGTGGGTACATGTTGATGAAGGCAAAATATTGAATACAATACTGGCAAGAAGGTTGGAATTCTGCATGTCTCCTTATATATTTCCTAACACTGTTTATATATTCTGTATTATTGCACTTCTTAAAGAATTTATTTTAAATCACTCATTAAAGACACAGAAACAATGTTGTTTAAAGAACTGTATGTTCAATATTTAATACTTAAAGAGCATCAAAGCAGATGGAGAAATTAATTTGCTATGCAAAGTATTTTTTTTACCACATTTAACTTTGTCATTTGTTGGCAATTATAAATGATCACTGTCTTACATTGGTAGCATATTAAAACAGTGAATTCTTGCATTAACTGTCATTGGTTCTATTTTTCACACAATTTGATACATTTAACAAATGTATGTTTCCTTCAATTTGTCACCACTTGAAACATATGTAAGCTGTTCATAAAGATTTTTCTACTACTTCAAAGTATTATTGTTCTATTATAAAAAGAGATGGACATTAAAAGAAAATGTTCTAACAAGTAACCAGTTAAGTCCTACACTCATTTATAAGAGCCCTCCAGGGCTTCCATTGCATTTAGATCAAAATCCAAATTTATATGTCCTTCAACGACCTAAACCACATATCTCATGACCATTTCCCTGATCTTCTGATTTTTTTTTGAAAGTAGGCTTCATGTCCAGTGCAGAGCCCAATACTGAGCTTGAACTCAAAATGGTGAGATCAAGACCTGAGCTGAAATCAAGAGTCAGATGCTTAACTGACTGAGCCACCCAGACACCCCCACTTCTCTGATCTTCTATCATTTTTCCTCTTACTCCAAATTATTCAGCACACTGACAGACTCAACTTGGCTATTTCCCTTTTAAGGAGTTTGCACTTGTTCCTTCTGCCTTGATGTTCTCCTGATAAGTCTTTGCATGGCTCCCTATTTCTTATGATTTGGTCCTATCCCACACATCATCTCCTGGCAATACTCTAGCTAGCAAGCATTCCCTAACCCTAATCATTCTCTATCTTCTTATTCTAACTAATTTTCTTTAACTTATCCCTCTATTTACCAAAGAGAAGGTAAACTTCATCTTTACCCTGTTTACCACTATCTCTGTATGCCAAGAACAGTGCCTAAGACAAAGCAGATTTTTAAAAATGTTAGCTTGACTTTAAGAAAACCTCATGCAAACTGCACATCTATGATCCTATTTCTAGTGAAATATGTACAAGGGCTCAAAAAATTAATAGAAATAAATGCATGGATGACCTCTTTTCTAAAGCAACCAAAGCTAACATTTGGCCAGTTAATTAAGATGGTTGATTAAAGCATATATACTTTAAAAGTTGTAAAGTAAAACATCTAACTCTAAATTTATCCTTAAATATATTAATGTAGAGCCAAGACCCTTTTCATGGGTCTGCTGATTAGAATCCCTCTCCTGTTTTGCATAAGCCCCAAACATAATGGATTAGCCATGATTTTCAGCTTTGGTTTCTTTCAGTTGAAAGAAGAATAAAGGACCTGCAAAAAAAAAAAAAACTGTATGCAGAATCCACCTTTTAGAGCTGTCTTGCTCACACTAATATATAAAAAAAAATGTTAGATGGCTTGCATTTGCCAAGTTTTTCAATACAATCAAAGTTTTCACAGAAACAATTCTATTTTACCCTTGTATTTCATGATTTGATGTAATTTTTAATTGAATTCTGTCATTAATAAGTACAACAAGCATAAACTTGTTTTGGAAGAAACATCAGTTACCTTTTTTAAGAATACACAAGTGTGAGAAAAAAATACAGAAACATGATAAACTAGGCTGCTAGCAGTGAATTTTCTGGTTGCTGATATTAATTAGTTTGTTTTAACTAATCAATTAGTTTGTTTCCTTTTTTTTTAAGTTTATTCATTTACTCTGAGAGAGACAGAGAGAGTAGAGAGAGCATGAGCAGTGGGGGAGGGGCTAAGACAGAGGGAGAGAGAACCCCAAGCCCCTGTGCTGTGGTTGTGGACGGGAAGCGGGCTCAAACCCCACAAACCTGGAGATCATGACCTGAGCTGAAACTGAGAGTCTGGCACTTAGCTGACTGAACCAGCCAGGCACCCCACGAGAGAGGTTCTATTGGTCCTAAAATGTTAGTTGTCATTCTCTTGTCTTGTTATGTTAATAAATAGAAAATTTTAATTTTCCTCCATAATTTTTTTTAGTTTACAAATTTTCTACAGTATGTATCGTCCATATAATAACAGTTAAATAATATTATTCAAAATATTTGACACTTTTAAAAGTGATGAAATGAATAACATCCATATTTACTTTATTGTGATGTTGATTATTTCAAATTTACTTAAAATGAAATTGTAGTCTAGCAGACTCTCAAATCTAGAAAACTATGCATGATTTTTGTCAGTTAAATTTATGTGCACCTTCCTTAGGAGCTAGAGAAGTTCATATTTTAAAGATATTCCACTGTCTTTAAAGGTATTTCACTTATTAATTTCCCTTTGATAAAGTTAAAGGACTTGGAGAGAGGAATAAATATTTAAAGCCTGAGAATGGAGTCCGAGAAGTTGATTTTTAAAGGCAACATTTAGCAGGAGTAATATTTTCCTTGAAAGACAGCACCAGAATTTAAATGGACATCTCTTTTCCCAAGGCATATTCCCAAGACCCAAGACACATTTGGTGTAGTCTCAGGCTATTTGGGTACAACCGTTAAGAAACAAAGGCACTAAAAGATGCAGAAATAATTTAACTGACATCAATATGGCTTTCGGGGTTACTTAGTCTAGGGGGCCAAACAGGTTAGCTAGATCCTTTTCTATGAAGACTTATAAACGTACACCCATAGATTCTGGAATGTTTCCCTCTGTTTCTGAAAAAGGAAACTGAGACATTACTGCAGTGAGAAGCTATATTCCACCTTCCAACTTTTTGCCAGATCCCTCTCCCTTTAGGTATCATCATCATCTCAGATCCTACAAGTCTGCAATCAATGCCATCCCGTTTCTAAGCCACCTCCTGCAGGTGGCCGCATGTTTATTAAAAGCATTAGTGTCTTCCCAGTCACTTAAACTGGGAAGCTCAAAGGCCTGTCTTATCTCCTTATTCTCCTTTTCCATCTCAAAAAAAAGTCTTCCTGTTCAATCATTCCTTTAAGTCTTATCTACTCTACTTCCAGTCCTTATTACTGTAGACTTGGATTACAGCTTCCTGCCTCCATTGGAGTGAGTCTAATGCACCTGCACAGTGTCACCAGATGAGACTTTCTGGGAGCAGGATGAGCACGTTATCAAATTAGAAAGGCCTTAGACATAAAGCTCAGCTCCATCTTCTGATTTGAATGTACTTGCACAACATACTAAACATATTTGAGTCCCAGTTCCATCATTTATAAAGTGAGAAATAAAACATGTAGCATTTGGGGGATAATCAGAGGTAGTATAAGGCAAGCGTATCTTTACATAGCTACCACAAATGGCATAATGTTTAGTAAAGAGTAGATACACAGTAAATGGCAAATATTACTTTTATTGCACTCCCCTATTCTAGAACATTTAATAACGTCTTTCCATTCTCTTCTTCCAACATGGCCTTGCTGATCTCACCTAGTCTTATTCGCACTACCTCCTCCAAAATTCCTTTTCCAATCACACAAATTCTTAGATTGTTATAACACTGTGGAAGATGTGCCCAGTATGGTGATGCTGGAATAGTAATAACAGTAAAAGTAACAGAATTATGTTGAAAGACAGAAATATCAAATTATCTTGGCGTAAGTTTTCTTGTTCTGAACACATCCATCAAAATGACCTTATTTATTTATTCATTTAAGTAGATGTATGCCAACTCTGCACCAACTCTGTAGTGGCCGTAGCAACCATGCATTTGATTTTACAGAGACCACTTTTTCCTCCTTAGCACCAGGGGCTTGAAAGTTGGTGGGAGGTGAGAAGATAAATTTGCAAAAGGGCTAAGGAAACTCCTTGGAGGAAAACAGCCAAGACCCCAATTCAGAATGCCCCCAACTAAGAGAGCACAGTTAAGACAAGGCCTGAGAGCACTGGGGAGGGGCTGGGTCTGCAAACAAGCTGGGACTGATGTGGGGTT
Organism: Felis catus; assembly: GCF_018350175.1. NCBI lineage: Eukaryota > Metazoa > Chordata > Mammalia > Carnivora > Felidae > Felis > Felis catus. The sequence continues at coordinate 91,325,579 of NC_058372.1, read as the reverse complement.
TCTGACTCAGCCACATGGGCACAATGGGTAGGTTCATGTTTGTTGTGTAAACTAAAAAGCTAGATAACTGAAAGCTGGAATAGTGGGGATCCAGACCAATGTGAGAATGAATTTGAGCCTTAGCCCCAATGCTGAGTGACCAGAAAGAACATGGAGAGACGATTGGCAAATATAGCCTCTAACACAAGAGGCAACAGAAGCATGGGTACACAGAGATGACCATTTGACTGCCACATTTTCAGCAGAAATACCAGGATGCCAAGTCTGACAGCAGCTCCAGGATCCAGTACCACTTTCTGAAGTGCTTCAAACCTGGTCGCACCTATGGAATTCTCCAGCTGGAAAACAGTGTCTGACTGGAGCATCCTACAAGTACCAACTGGCCTGATCAAACTGACCATGTCTCACAGGATGGTAGATGTTTGATCATGTCCAGTGAGGGAACTACAAAGACAGAGAACTGTTCTTCCTGTTTTATGTGAAGTTGAGATTACATCCTAAACAAAAAGTGGGTAAACTCCTATCTAAAGACACTATTTTCTACATATATTCCTTACTACATGCCAACGTTTATTATTATTATTATTATTATTATTATTATTTAAGGCTGTGTGTTACTTTCCTTACTAAATTGATAATTCATCATGTATATATGTATATGATATACATATATATACATACACATATATATATTTGTCATCCATATGGTCTAATGCCACACATTGCATATAATAGATGTTCAATAAATATTTGGAGAATGAATTAATGACTAACAATACATAGGAATTTTTCATGAAGGATTGATTTGGTACCATTTCAACATCTGTGTCTGTTTAATAACTTCGCTTTTCTTTTCTGGTTCAATTTGGTCACAGGGTATTCTGAAGATTAATGAATAAAATATTTATGAACTCTTTTAGAAAGGCAAATGAAAGATCAACATAATATTTCCTCTCTGCATAATAAAGAAAGAGAATTCCTAATATCCTTTAGGCAAATTCACCTTAAAACTCTTCATTTCATTTTGTCTGAAATATTCTTTTGATTTATTAATGTGGATTTAAAGAGTATTGGCCAAGCATATCTTGGATATTAGTGCATCAGAGTAGATCTTTGACCATTTCTTAAACCTTTAAATCACAAAACTGCATAGGCTACACTTTTTAAAAAATTGTCTTTCTAGTGTAAGTATAATTACTTAGGTACCACTGATGAAATTAACATCAACAAATTGATAGTAAAGCTGGTGATGATTCATGTTCATTCATTCACATAACCTCAACCAGCACATCAAAGTAAACAACTACCTGCTCTTAGATCTTTTTAAAGTAGTTTTTACATAGTTGCATGCTTATACACTTGTCGTATTTGTATACACAGGGTATCAGAAGACTTTGGGAGTGATGAAGTTTACTCTGAACAGAAATATCACTTACACTAAATGCAAAAATTGTATTTGCCTTGAAGTGAATGGATACCGATTTTGGAGGATTTTCTATGTGCTAGATACTGTCTTTGAGCAGTATAAAAGTTATGTATTTAATCTTCACAGTGACATTTTGATGTAGGCATTACTATTTCCACTAAATAGATGAGGTACTTGATGCTCAGAAATGTTAGGTAAGTAGCAGAAGTTTACAAAAGTAAAAATAGGTAGATTTCAGTTTTAACAGTCAGGTGATTCTGATTCCAAAGTTTTCACTCGAAGGTAGAAATAGATTTAACAGTCTTTGATAATTAACAGAAAAGAGCCAAGCAAAAATCCAACCTTTAATTCTATGCCAACAAGCCATCTTTTTAATCTAAAAAAGTAGGGAGGAAATAAATGATACACAACCAGAAGTTTCATAAACTTCTAACTAGATTTAAAACCTGTTCAATAGTGATATATCAGTCTAATTGCACATTTCAAATTATTGTGATTGGGTCCAGTTTTAAAGAAGCATACTAGATTCAAGTACCAAGTAGATTCTGTATGAATCTTCCTTAGTTCTCTATGTCAATTAACCATCCAATACACACACACACACACACACACACACACACACACACACACACACACTCACACACACCAACTACTATGGTATTAATGCATACAAGAGATAACAATGATGTTGGAATAATACGACTGAATTATTTTTTTAAAGTAATCTCTACCCCAACATGAGGCTTGAACTCACGAACCTGAGACCAAGACTAGCATGTTCTGCCGACTGAGCCAGCCAGACACCCCCATGGTTGAGTTAATTAAACTATAAACACCATATCAAAATTTGTTCTACATTTGTAAGGCACCAGGAGTTTAGGAGGAGTCATTGATATAGTTCGTAATTATAAAAATTTAGATAGGTTAATATTTTTATATGTTAATGCATTATCTCTTTCAATCTTTAGAACAACACACAAAATTGATTATTTCTATTTGACAAGTGAGGCTCAAAGAGGTTAAGTAACTTGCCTGAAGTAACAGCATTAGAAATGGCTGAAAATGGGATGCAGACGCTGACTTCTGATCCCTATTTATTAATTTAATTTTATTTGGGAAGGAAACTGGTGTGAAAATTTGTACATTAAGGTTGAAGAAGAAGCACTAAATGTAATATTTTTTGCTGGTTTCTAATTCATCATACCTAAATTTTACCTTTGGATGCTAAAGGACTCCTTTATATTTGCTTCAGACTATAGTACAGGGATCTTCCTTTATATATCATCTACCCATTCTATGTATCTGCATCTATAAAATGAGGATTATAACTGCCCCATGATATTGTTGGAGGTAATAATAATATTAGGATGCAGTAAGTGTTAAATACATTTCACAGTTAGGTCATTTTATAGTTGAGATTGTCAATAGAAAAGGTAACATGTATCAGGAGCTAGTTTCAAAGTTTATATACAAAGTCCTTGTTTGAATCAAACTTCCTAGGCTGCTGTACATTCTAGGGCCCTTAATGTTCATACTTCATAAATGTGTATGTTCCTAGTTCTAATAACACAGTCAGATAATTCTTGGACTCAAACAGGCAAGAGCATTTCTGCATTGGTAAGATACAGGTGTAGGTTATCTAAAAACAAAAAAAGAGGAAAATATCTACTGTTGTATCTATCTACATGAAAAATAAGTTACAATTATTGTTTATTATATATATCACAAATTTCACTATATAACAAATCCTTGACTTATTTGTAACATTTTCTAGCTATCTTAATTTTTAAATATAATTCTTCTGAAATTGAGCATGACAAAACAAGCTGCAATTTGTTATAAGTCACGGTTGCAAAGAAAGAAAATTTGTTAAAATTTGACAGACATACTGAGTCTAAAATTAATAAAATATAAAATTAAATGTTACATATTTATACATAAATATTTTATAAATAGTTAACACTTAATATTTAATTTAAAAATCTATCAAAAATATACATATTTAGTATACTGAGGCCATATATTATAAATGATAATTATCCTAATAATATTGGAGCCACTAACATTGTCTCTCTAGTAGATAAATAAGGATACGGCCTACCTTTTAAAACAATATCTAAAAGTAATATAAATCTATATAAATATAAATAATAAACATTATAATATTTATATTATTTGTTTTTATATAAAACTGATATAAGTATTTAAATGGAAACTATGTCAATATTTATTATTTAAAATTGAGGGGTGCCTGGCTAGTTCAGTCAGAACAACATGGGACTCTTGAAATTAGGGTTCTGAATTTGAGCTCCATGTTAGGTGTAGAGATTATAAATAAATAAATAATAAAAGTTAAAAATAGGGGTGCCTGGGTGGCTCAGTGGCTTAAGTGTCTGACTCTTGATTTTGGCCAGGTCAAAATCTCACTTTTTTGTGAGTTCAAGCCTGCATGGGCTTTGTACTGACAACAATGGCGCCTGCTTGAGATTCTTCTCTCTCTGACCCTCCCGCTTGCACTCTGTCTCTTTCAAAATAAATAAACTTAAAAAAAAAATTAAAAATTAAACTTTATTTTATTTAAAGACTGTAGTGAGGCCAAGATATCTTTTATCTGGTATTGCATTTCAATGTTTTTAATATAAATTCTAAAATTATAAAAATAATAAATAAAATTCCTAAAATAAATTCCTAAAATTATGAATAAAATGGAATAATACAAAAAATATAGTTTTGATAGTAATCACCACTAGTCTACTCCCTTTCAGTCCATACCCTATTTCTAAATACAGAAGGTAGCTTCGCTCTGTGTATTTTATTCTTAAGGTGAACAAATAGTCAAAAAATGCTTTGTGCATTGTAGAATAGATTCACTCTCTTTTTATTTTAGAAATAGATCCAATGAAGAGAAGGTACTATTGTTTATAGCAACTGTTAATCTTCTTTAGTCAGAACTTTTCTGTAGTTCATTATGAATCTGTATCTGAGTAATAATATTTCTTGTTATTTATATGCCTCGGTGCCATTTCTTCCTGTCTGGTTTAAATAATTTCAACCAGTATTTCATGCTGACTTTATTCTGAATTTCTATATGTTAAATGTTATACATTTATAATTGTCTGTTAACTAAATGGTATGTAAACATTTTATCCCAGCTTTTCTCCCATTGTTTCCCAATCCATTTTCCTCTAATCCAGGATGGTGAACACTATGTCAAGTTTGCTGTTAGCCCCTTTCTAACCTGAATGTCTGCTCTAGTAAAAGAATCCATTGCTTATTTTCTTAACCATTCTCTATTCCCTTTATATTGTGCCCTGTACTTGCTTTCCTTACACCATCTGTGATTGATTATACCTATATATAACTATATAGCTATTAAATATAAAATAAGAAGCTGAGGAAAGTTGTGAACAGTAATGTATTAATACAAGTTTGTATTGCATGATTTTAGATAAGTGTTTTAAAGATAAAATTTGCTCTTGAGGATAGAAGGGGTAAAAAAAAAAACTCATGATTCAACCCTACTTTTTTAAGTGAAAAGTTTAAAAATTAGCCTAAAAAATAACATGGGGCACCTGGGTGGCTCAGTCGGTGGAGTGTCCGACTTCGGCTCAGGTCATGATCTCGCGGTCTGTGAGTTCAAGCCCCACGTCGGGCTCTGTGCTGACAGCTCGGAGCCTGGAGCCTGCTTCAGATTCTGTGTCTCCCTCTTTCTCTGCCCCTTCCCCACTCTGTCTCTCTCTGTCTCTCAAAAATGAATAAACGTTAAAATTTTTTTTTTAAAAATAACATGATTATGAAGGAAATGATTCATTGCAACCGCCATTTTCCATGTAAGGAACAATTACTTAAAATGGAAACTCCAACTCTTTACCAGCTTTAGATAAATTCTGATTACTTAATCTGTCAATGAGCAAAGGCAATTAAATGGAATGTTGTATGTTAATGAAACAATGGGGGTTGTTAGGTCATCTCAATTATTTATATTCAGATTTAACTTGCAGCCTAGTATATCATGGAAGATTAATAGGTATTAAAATGAAGAAATATAGTGCCATTCTGTTATCCATGCCACAAATTCTATGTCCTTTTACCATTCAGTAAATCAATCACATACAAATGTAATGAATGTTGTGTTTATGATTTCATAATATACTCTGAAATATCTTATGCAAATATTTCTGCTATAATGATTATAATATAGACCCCTAAATATTTCTTCTGTGGTAAAGACAAGAATAAAACTAGCAGTTATGTTGATAAACATTGTTAAATGTTACACATTTTTCAGCAAATTATTAAAAAGTCATGGAAAACTCCTGGTAAATTTATGTTTGTCTTTTGCTATCACAAAATAGCATGGAAAACAAGGAATTTTAACAAGAATTTGAAGGAAGACTTAGGAAACCAGATCAATCAAAGACACACAAAATTGGGAAGAAGTCAACAAGTTCGAATACGATTTTTGTACTGACAGAGATGTGAGATGTGATCATTGAGACACTATCTTCTGATTTTGTCAATTTCCTAAGCTCTGTGAGTAAACAGACATATTGTCTTCACCACCAAATTTTGAATGCCTGGTATCAAGGCCAGAATACACAGCACACACACAATTAAAATTGATAACAGAAAAAAACAATTAACTTATTACTTGGCTAGTTTTTATTCCTCTGGTGTTTTAGTGGGATGCAAGATAAAGTCAGATTTTTCAAAATGCCTTTATTGATTAAAAAATGAAGAGCTAGTTTGATCCGTTGTCTGGTAAAACCTTATATTCTCTTTTCAACTGAATCGAAGAAAACAGCTTCAGCTGATTAAGCAGACAGCGGCAAAGATAGGCTTGTAGTTCTGGAAGTAAATGAATGCCTGCCTGGTCATACTTCATATCTCTGTGATTCTATTTTCTAAAGGTAAATCTTTGTACAGTAGCAGAGTGATCACTATTGCACCCTTCATATATAAGCTAACTCCCTGCTGTGAATTGGTACACATTTATCTTCAAAGTTAATCAAATGATGACAGAAATTATAAACTTTCTGCTCTATGGTCTGTCATTACAAATAAATAGTTTTTAGGAGGACATTGGAACTTAAATACATAAAGACTCACCTCTCTTATAAACATTTTCACTCTTTGGTAAAAGAGAAGGGACAGAACTTTTTTAACTCACTAAACTTTCACTATTTAATCAGAAGTATTTCTAAGCTTTTGCCTTTTAATAAATTTTGTCTAACAAACATGTGAGATTAGCCTAATTTCATTTTCTAAATGATTAGATATCTCAACAATAAAATGTAACTATGCAAATTTTTAAAAAAGCTCCCTAAAACATATTTGGGAAAATGAGAGAATCTAGTGATGAGAACACAGCTGTAATGTGATTAGAATAAATTAACACACACATTTATTCAGTCAGCCATTCCTTCCTTCATTATTAAGGAATGAAGGGCTTAACTAGTACAGGGCATTCAAAGATAAGGAAACCTACTTCTTGCCTCCAAAGAGTTATAGTCTTTTGGAAAAGAGATGTGAAAACAAACAAAAATACCAGAGCTAAATTTCAACATGGGGTTTAAACAAAATGTGCATAAATGAAGGAACACACAGGTAAAAATCACAAACAAAGGTAACAGATGATCTGAAATTTAGAGCACAAGGAGGAAAAGGCCAAACATTCAGATAGTGGGAGCACCCCATAGTGAGATGAGGAGGACCCTGTATTGTGGTGAGATGGGTGGCTTCAAAGAGCAGGGAGCAAACAGGAGGCTGAACAAGCAGCAGAAGCCAGATCATGGAGGGCCTTGTAGGTTTGGCAAATGGGTTGAAATCTCATCTAGCAAATGACAAGGAGTCATGAGCCATGTTCACACTAGAAAGAAGGTAAATGTAGGGGAGAGATGTTAGGGCTGGGACTTCAATGAGGAGACTTGCAACAGCCAGAGGAGAGATCACATGGTTCTTAACTAAGACGTGGGTCTACGGGGGGGAAAGAAGAATGTAGTGAAGAAAGATATTGAGATAGTAGGTTTGACAGTGTTTGATGACTGTTGGGTGTGAAAAGAGGGGTAAGGAAATGGAGATAGCAGTTGGTATTCAAAGTTTGTATTTCCAAAATACTAATCTCCCTATAGTAATTCAAATGATGTAGCCAAGCAACACAATCATTACTGATTTGTGTTTTAAATTAATATTATCAAGGAATATATGTTACACATCAACATAAGGAAACAAATGGTACTTTTAAGCTACCGGATAAAGACAGGTCCATTATTACTAATAAGTATAGGCATGATGGCAGCATTGGGAAAAAAATGTCTTGGACACAGCTGTTTAAACTGACCTGGAGGTATTTCTACTTGATTTCATTGTCTTGAATTGAGATTGCTGCAAATTCAATATATCAATAATAACTACAGCCATCATCAGCTCTGATGGGTTCAAAAAAGTGAATTCCTGCCCTTTGGTAACTGTGTGTGGAAAAGGCAGCTGTCTGGGCAGAAGACTGGGAGCTGTGTCATCTGATCAGCAGTAAAGAACAGTGGTAATATCCACTTAGGGGACGTCCATACTCCTAGGAGCATGGAAACATGTAAATAATCAGCAAAGAATGCACAACAGAGAAAGGTTTTTATAGTAAAGGCTTATGTCTGGGGAGAAGTCTAGCACACTGACTGGACGGCAGTGTGTGGACATTGGGGGAAGTGTGAGAAAGGTGACATGAATTAAAAACAAACAAACAAAAAACTCTAATGTGTGAAGGGTTGGACTTCCTTTTTCACATCCTCCTTGAAGAGATTGGGCTTGGATATACTGTGTGACTTGGTTTCTTGGTTGGGCTTGCAACAAATGAAGATAAAAATTTTACTGAGCTAATAACATTAATATCTTTATTATGATGACCCCAAACTATAGAAGAAACCACAACAACAGGATAAATGGTCTTGTATTCAATAATCATTTAGCAGATAAACACTTGACCCAAGGGTCAGTTAAGGTGCTAACTCAACCAGAAAAATTCTTATGAATCCAATTCATTGTTTCCATTTATAGCTCAACATGAAGGAAGAATTTGAAAGTCTAAGCACTATGATCTTACATACTGACAAATGACTGTGATACTGATAATAATAGGTCTTGCTCCAAGTACTAGGGACTTTGCTGATAATCTCATTTCTTTATGGTACCATAGGGAGAAAAAAAGAACAAGAGATATATAAACACTGAGATCTCATGAATTGACTGAAGGGAATGTTGCCAACACCATAATGCCAGGCTATAATTCTTTTCTTTTCTAACTAGACTCCTCTTAATTTCCTGACTTCATTCATGGTGGGAATAGCCTATTAATTTCTTTTTCTAAACATTTAATGAATGAGAAAATGCTTACAATATGATCTTTAATGAAAAAGAAAAATAATACTCATGCAAGGCATAAGAATACCATTTTTATGCAGACCTTATACTGGTTTTATTTTTATCATAATCATGCACTATTAAAATTAAGAATTAATTGTATATACTTAAAATATTTTACATATTATATTTTATACTACTATGTAATGGTATATAATGAGAAGATTTTTAAAGATATTATCATTTTTCAAAGGGGAATTTTTAAAAAGTAATCAATCTGCATCCATTTTGGAAGACATCTTTATTTTAACGGCAAACTTCATGTCTACTTCCAAAATAGTTTCTGTTCCATGCTCTATGTATAAATATAATAAAATAAATAACTGGTCTACATTTTTAGATAAGAAATATTATTCAGAAAGCACTCACACAAGTAAATTTATCTTCAGCTCACTCATTTAAAAAATGTTTTCATTTTTAAATCTCAAGTGTTCTGGTGAAAACTTTGTAGTTTGAAGAAACTAAAAATATATAAATGATGGGGCAATCATCTCTTATATGTGAACATTTTTGATTCTGTCTTATTTAGTATGCCACCTGGAAATGACTATAGCAAAGGTAAAAGTGTTGGCATCGAATATTTGTCTAAAGACTTCAAAATCTGTGGTCTGTATACAATGTGCAGAGTTTTCAATTAAATAGGCTAATTTTCTCATTTTCTTGCCAGTGCATTTTCATTCTGTCACTTATCCACTCTTACCAAATCACCTGCCAATTCAGAAGGACAGAACTGAGGAGGCATGGACTATGGCTAGAAACAAACAAACAAATAAACAAACAAAAAACCCAGACCTGTATTCCTCCTAACACCCTTTTTGTTCCATCTTCTGAAGGTTAATTCTCTCCAAGAGACCTTGCCTTACTGGATGACAAGAAATTAATACATCTTCCTTTGTATATATCTGTCTTTCAAGAGTCTAAATAAGTTACTTACAAGTTAGTACTTTGTTTCAGGGGATGGCATGTGGAGTCATATAGGGAATCATACAGAGATACAAAGAATACCTAAGTAAAACTGGGTAATTTTTCTGATTCTGATATATAGCAGAACACTAATCCTTGGGCATATTAGAAGTCAGAGTTAAATGTTAAGTAAAGTCTTAAAATTGCCATAATATCATTGATTTTTCCTAAAAATCATTCAAAAATGACTTTGAGTAACAATAAGATATCCATCGTGAAGTTAAAGATTGACAAAGTTAGCTAAAAACCATATGTGGGAAAAAATATGTACATGATTAAAATGACAATTAAAAATATAGGACATATTTTAGTTTAAAAAATAACATTGTCTTGTTAAGTTCCAAAAGTTCAATTCAACATCTTCAAACTGAGAATAAAGCATAATATTTGTAATTTTTTTTAGGTTGTATTTTATTTTTAATCTGGATATACTTTAGAGAAAAAAATATATTCATTTTAAAGTTATTTAGATATTTTCCTCCCAATAAAGTTTCTCAAACATATCTTAGGTTAATACCAAAATATTAGAATAAGTCAACTATTTCCATTTTTATGTAAAAGAGTGATATTCCCCTTATATTATTTCTTTAAAAATTATTATGAATATGAGATATTTTCAAATTCTACGAGGTTGTTTTTCTCAAAAAAACAAAAATCTTCTTTTAAGGAAAAAAATAATCAAATTTTTACCTTTATTTTGCTACAACGTTAAAAACACACTTTAAACCCCTATTGAAGCAATTAATGGAAAGTTATAATCATAGAAAAGTTCCACCCATCAGGATAGAGAATGTTATGCTTATAAAATTTCCATTTAGGCTGACACTTAATAAAAGCAGGTTGTAATGACTTAGGAAATGTACAGATTGCCACGGTGTTTAGCTGTTTCCTAAATTGTAGCAATTATTTGGTCTACAGAAAACAGATTTAATGAAAATGTATCAGACATTTATAATTTGTTTAAATAGAATAGTATAAAAGTAGTATAGTATAAATCTACCTGGTTTTATAAGGTAGCCAGTACTTATAGTTGGCTATTGAGCACTTGAAATGTCACTAGTCTGAATTAATATGTATAGTGTCAGATACACAACGATTGTCAAAGACTTAGTAGCAAAAAGAAAATGAAAAACATCTGCCATAATTTTTATACTGACTATCTGTTCAAATAATAGTATTTTTTAATACAGTTAAATGACATAAATTAATAACATTGATTTTTACTTGGGTTTTTTTGTGTGTGTTTTTTTAACATAGCTATCAGAAAATGTTAAATTATATTTGTGCCTTGCCTTAGATTTTCACTGACAGCAGTGGTATAAATAGCTAAACTTCTAGAAGAATGTACCCTTCTTTATAGTTTATGTATAAATCCAGTTTCTAGGTGTAATCAAGGACTTGAAAATGATAAGTGTGATTATTGGTTGGTCTTGAGCCATAAAGAATGAATAACTCAAAGGATATTTTTGTGTGATGTAGGTCATCTATATGATATCAGAACCCAACAGGATGAAGAATAATCATGTATGGGTAGTTAAGATCAAAGGATAACTATTAGGTTAACATCTTCTTTTCAGTCTCCAATTTATCCTATATATGGCACCCATTAATCTTAGAGATATCTCTACATTGCAGGTATTCTAACTATAGTTGTAATGTCTTTTTAGATACTTGTATACATGTACAAATTTACCATATAAAATTAATTTAGAAAATCATAATAGAATTATTTGCAATAGTAGCTCTGATATCATGCCTTTGATGTCAAACAATTAAACCCAAGTTTGTATGCAGAAGATTTAAAGATTTATACAGTATCACTTAAAACACACAAACTGATCTTTAAGTGGGAATTCATACCGTCATAAATCCATCCAGCAAACCTGAGTCGGGTTTCGGAGGTGCCTGCAACCGTTCCATTGACCACTTTTCAATGATGGAGGAGACTTGTGTATTTTCTGTATTTAATATTCTGAACCCTGTCATGTTAACACCACTGTATCGGTAGGGCTCTACATCAAGAGCAAAGAGGTCCTGAAAGACAAATTTCTTTGTGTTATTATCAACAGAGTATATTCACAAACATGTATAATTAAAATAGTCAATTATTTTTACTTCCCTTAGAATAGCTAACATGATTGTTTCTCAAATGATGTTAACCATCACAAATCACCGAGATTCAAATAGGTTATTTTCATGCTTTGTCAATGCAAATGTATATATTCTAGATAAATATGTATGTATATATCATATTCTAATTCCACCAGTGAAACAACAGGCTTTTCTAAAACCTGCATTTAAGATTTGCATAAGCTTCCTTCTCCACGTTAAGGATAGATTGCCCTTAAATTTTATGCATAAACATTTTATTTTTAACTGACTCGATTTTTTTTCTATGCTCTTCTTCCTTGACTGGTGACTGGCACTTTTTTTGTTTTTGTTTTTTGTTTATTTGTTTTTTAAGAAACAGTTCATGATATATGGCTTCTAACAAAAATTACATTAAAGCTGAGAGAAAAAGTTAACAAAACTGGCCTTTTTGGTTGTGGAACCCTAGCAGTTCCTTTGTTTTATACTCTACCCAACAAGTTCACCGTAAGGAACACTTTAGATTTGGCTGCCATTTCCAGATGGTAGTGAATGTTCTGGCTTTGCCATTTCATTTTCCCAGGAGAGAGGGGCCAAAGCATCCAGAAAAGCTGGATGTCACCATAAGAACATGCAGCATATGGGACCTCTGCCCTCTTTCAAGCTGGCATTAGTTAATCCTTAGATCTTACAGACAATATTGGGAACCAGGGTAAGAGTAATGCCATTGGTCCTATAGGCAGCTTGTCCTGGATGCATACAGCTACATAGGCCACAAAATAGGATTAAAATTTAGTGGAGAGCAGCTGATATTGGTCTGAACTGTGCTCTGTGCTGTGAAAAATATAAGGGATTTTTAGGTTTTTATTTTTCAACATTTGCAATCTAGCCAAGGACACACACACACACAGGCACACACACACACACACACACACACACACACACACACACACACGGGGGCAAAAGAGTAGAAGTGATAAGTGCAAGGAGTCAGAAGCAAGATGGGTAACTTTCCATTTTTATAGTCAAAAATAACTTCATAGAACAGATGGGATCTAAGCTGCCATTAAAGAATGGCCAGGCTCTTGGTAGGCAAAAGGGAAACAGATGTCATTCAAAGTGTCAGTAAAGGCACAAAAATTAGAAAACATAAAACCTATTCAGGAGACTGATCTAGATCAGTTTTTCTATAAAACAGAATTCATGAAGGAAAATAGCAACAACAGAAAATAGGAATGTTAGATTAAAATTAAATTTAAAAACGACCTTCAATTATAGGCTAATGACTTCTATAATCCTAAATGTGTTTTTCTTTTTTTTTTTAATTTATTTTTCCTTATTAAGGGATACTTTTGATTCCTCTAAAATCTTATGATTATGGTGGAACTTAGTTGTAACTGTATTGAAATAAAATTTGCTAATGAGTAAAGCCTTCCAATCCCTCTCCTGCAGCCTATCATTAAGTTTCTTACAGGCTGCAAAAAATAGCCTGGTGGGAAGTAATATAGAGATACAGCACAGTTAACCATAGTATTTGCAAGTAAAATACAAACTACTGTGTGAAGAAGCTCGATTGGAGGAGAGTTGTTTTTATAGGAAGCTATTGTGATCAACTACACTTTAGTAATTTGGTCTGATAGCTTCAAGAGTCCTAAAACCAAGGAGACCAAATTGAAGACTTTTGAGTTAACAGAAAGCATTGGTTAAACTGGTCATTGTGGGAATGGAGACACAAACTAGAGATAGTATGGAGGAAAAAACAGTAGAACTTTGTTGGTGATATAGGATTCAGACAATGGAAGCTTTGAAGGCAGTCAGAAGGGGTGTCAATTTAGAGAACAATACATTAAGGTTTAAATTATTTGAGATTATCTTAATGTGGCAACAGACTTGTTCTGTAATGTAGCAAAATACAATTCAGGACTCTTACAAATGGACATTGAGATTTCATTTCATCAAAGGTAGTAATTGAAGTTCTTACATGCATACTAGTTCGGAAGAAAATATTTAAAGAGGAAAAAGGAAAATAGGATAAAGTCTCAAACTTGGAGATACTCTCAAATTTTGGTGATAGGCAATAAAGGAGAATAGAATATGCCACCCCCAAATATGCCATTTTGCATGTGGATTACTGTGGCCTGAAGGCAACCAAGACCCAGTAGATTCAGGAAAACTTTTATGTCTGTTTTAACTATCTTAAAGAATTTACATAGTGGTTCTGTACCAGGAAAAAAAAAAAGAAAAAAAAAACTATTAATAGAGGTAACTTTTTTTTTTATCTGAAAGATCTATCTGTATAGCAGGGTAAACTTCTAATTACCAAGTATCTGCTCTTTCTATCAGTCTGTGAATTACCTTCCTCCCATTTGAAGCCCCAGGCTCTCATCCCATTCCTTAGTTCAATTACCTGACCTGACCTTGAGTCTCATATCTTTGGGGCTCCTGATGTATGAAATTAAATTTGTTTTTTTCTCCTGTTAATCTGTTTTATGTCAATTTAATTATTAGACCAGGCAAAGAACCTAGAAGGGAAGGAGGACAAATTTTCCACCCCTACAGCAGGAAAGAATTAGTGACAGAGACAGTCATCTCACAGAGGAAGGAAAATCAGGATAACATATTAATAAAGATATAGAACCAAGAGTAAGTAGATTTGATAAAAGAGTGAGGTCAGAGTTTCATGCATAGTAAGGAAGAACTGTGTGGTGGGTGTGTAAAAACAAAATATGAAGGTAACATTCAATTTGATAATTGCAAATTAAATCATATTGACTTTAAAAAAATCCAACTAAAAATAGGCATAAACAGGACGGAAATTTAATCTACTAAAAGGTGTTTCAATAAATCTGGTTTTTGTAAAGTAAATAGAACTGAGATAACAACATAAAAATTTGTGCTTTTCTAAAATACTGATTTCTTAGCAAATTAATTTTGAAATCTATAATGTTCTAGAAGTCCTCTAAAGCAATATATAAATAAGATATAATATTTTGAATTGATATCTGAAATAAAATTACTTCAAAATCATCAGCTTCCCACCAAGAATTATTTGTTCCCAGTGATGATTCATTCCTCCTGTGTTTTATCAAAAAAAAATAAGCTACAAAAGTGCCAGTCATTACTTCTCACTCAAAAACCCATTTTCCATCCTGAAAAGTTGTAGCAATAAAATTTAGACCATTATCTTTATGCTTTAATAAATTACTTACCAGAGTGGTAAAGATATAATGATAGTATTCTGTCATCATTCCCATAGCTAATGCCTATGAAGTAAAAAATAAAAATATTAATATTGAAGGTATACATCATATGAACTATGTCAATAGGAGAACAAAATAGTAGGGTACAATGAAGAATTAGGCTATAATATTCAGGTTACATTAAAACTGGATCAACCTAAATCTTTTCTCCATAGTTAAGGAAGATTAGTGGTTACTGAAGGAATTTCCGAACCAGTTCTCTCGATAGAAAGCTATTAGCTAAAAGTTTGCAATCGTAAAGCTTATGGCTTTACATATTAAAGGAGACATTAAATTTGAAACAAACCTGAAATTAGCACATTTTAGTTCATTATATTTGTAATGTCTCCACTACAAATATCCTAAGGAGGAACACAATTTTATTTTGATGAACACTATTACTCAATTAGGAAAAAAATTGTGGCAAAGGCAATGCCAATACGATTTTTAAAGTACTTGGAGACTTTCCTTAGCATTAATGGAGCAACTGTAAATCACCACTATTCTTCAAAAGGTACAGATTAAAAAATGTTTTTTTTTTTCTTTTACTAACAGACCAGTTGCAAATTACTATTTCATTTCATACTTCTATGGTCCTTGTCAATTTTATTTATTTATTTATTTATTTATTTATTTAGCATTTATTTATTTTTGAGAAACAGAGTGAGACAAAGTGTGAGCGGGGGAGGGGCAGAGAGCAAAGGAGACACAGAATCTGAAGCAGGCTCCAGGCTCCGAGCAAGCGGTCAGCACAGAGCCTGATGCGGGGCTCAAACCCAGGAGCTATGAGATCATGAACCGAAGTCAGATGCTCAACTGACTGAGCCACCCAGGTGCCCCAGTCCTTGTCAATTTTAGATTATCAATCTTAAAATAAGGACTTTGGGTTAGAACTTTCAGACATGTCAATTTCTCCTTTGAAAAGGAGAACACTTTTGAAATAGCTGTTTATCAATGAACAGTAGTTGGTGAATGTAATTGAAAAATGATGCATTTTTGAGATGAATGAAGAGCTCTTAGAAACAAGTATCCTCAGGTGCATGTAATACTTTCCATAAAATACTAACGGCACATATTCATTTGCTGAGTAGCTGTCTCAGTTACACCCTGGGTATTCTATGCTTACAGATAGGTGTTAACTAGTTAGTTAAAATGAAATTTGTATATTAGAAGTAAGCTATTCAGTTAAGAAAGAATAGATTTTGTGAAAATTTTGGAACATACAAAATACACTTTTTTAAAAGGGAGAAACATTTGTTAATGAAAGGCGGCATCAAAAACTGAGCAAAGGAAAGGACTTTAGATACTGTGATATTGTGATTTATAATAAGAATACATATTTGGTCATCATTTGTGAACTCCCCCCTGCTCAACCACACACACATAATGGAACTAGGTGTACAATACTTAGGAATCAAATTATCAAATAATATTTCCTGAATGAATAAAGACTGTATGAACCAATAATGCTCTGATGAAGTGTGAATCTTAATCAAAGTAAGAGAAAATGTATCTTACTAAAGGTTTATAAGATTATCTTCGTAGAAGGTATTCACTATTCCTGATGGATATGCACAAAAGATTTCTCAACTCCAGAACTATATAATGACAGCTCAACATTATCCTTGTCTATAGTTTTTACGTATCAACTCAACAGGTACAGAAAAATGGATAAAGATAATTGAAAGAAACAGTGCTTCAGATGTACAGCTATAAATAGCATATAATGCCCAAAATGTGTTAGGCACTCTTCTAAGGACATTGCACATTTTAATCAATAAGTCTTGTAGAGGCTGAAAACAAGCAGACTCAAGATGGGCCACTTTGGCGTGAAGATTACTTTGAGCTGAAGGCAAATGAAACCCTGCAGACACAAGAGAAACTTTTGCCCCTTCTTTAACAACATAGAAAAATCTAAATTGGGACTCTTTCCTAGAATAAGGGTTATTATCGGAGATAAATATTATATGAGTGATAGACAAACATCTAATTATCAAACATCTGCTCTTCTTACTGCCCTGTGAATTGCATCCTTTTCCTCAAAAGTCCCCCTTCTCCTTAGTTCAGCATAATCTATATATATCTCATTTTGCCCAACTTATTTTGGAATTTCCACGTCTGTGTGGATTCCCTGTATTAAATTTGCTTCTCTCCTGTTAATCTCTCTCATGTCAATTTGATTCTTAGTCCAGCTAGAAGGACCCCTGAAGGGGGAGAAATTCTTGCTTCCTGATAGCCTCATTAAAAACCTTATGAGGTAGGTCCTATTATTATACTTATTTTATAAGTGAGGAAAGTACAAAATAATAACAATGAATAAATCAGCCAAAAAACTGAGATAGTGAGTAAACATGAACTCTAGGTCTCTAATTCTTGGATTTTGGATACAAGGCATTTTATAAAATGGTATATTTTATGTTCCCAAAAAATGTAGATCCATTGTAGGATCTATGTAATCTAAACTTTTTGCCTGTTTTCACCTTGATATTTTGAAAACCTCATCTCAAGCCAGTATTGAAAATTGTGTTTTGGAGGTAGGGATGGAAGGGATTAAAGAGATGATGGCGGGGAGAGTGGTTTGCTTCTGACATGGGTATTCTGAACCAGCCACAGCTTCCTTCATCACTGTGAGAAGAAATCTGTAGGGGATGACTGAGGACTGTTTATGCCTTTCATTGACCTTCCTTCAGCCTTTGATTCTGAAAATAAGAATCAATTATGGACTATGATGTGTGATCTAAATAGAGAAGGTTAGTTATTTTTGATTGAGTACCTACACTGTAACATTAACCAAAAAAAAAAAAAAAAAAAAAAAAAAAAGGACAACAGGGTATCTCTCTTGAAAGATAAGTTAATAATTTCCAGTGGAATTTAAAAAAGAACTTTATGAGGCCACTTTTAGACAACAGGCTTGAGGAATGGAAACTTGATCGAGGCAAAGGGGCTCACAGCGACCACCCGGCTGATACAGATAGGCTTATCAGGCAATCCGCCTCAAAATATCCACAGACTCTAACTAACCAACAGGCTACTTACAACTAGGCACAGGTTCCAAAAAGGAAAATTCCAGGTAGCCATACCTCCTCACCTTCCCTCTTTACAGACAGCCCCCACCTATTTCCTCTTGCCAGACAGCCTCTCCTTTGCTGTCCTGCCTCCCACCTCCTCGTGGTATATTCAATAAACTTCTATCTCTTTTGTTCTGCTTCAGGTGAATTCTTTTCACTGCCTGCACCACTGGCTTCCACCCATGGCCCCACATTTGGAGCCCCCATTCAATCGGGAGAGATACCACATTTAGACACCACAAACTTGTTCTGGATGTTTTTTAAATTATAACACTTACATCTTGCCAATGTTTTTTTCTCTTTTTTCATTATTTTTTCAATGTTTATTTATTTTTGAGAGAGAGAAAGAGGAAGAGAGAACAAGCCGGGAGGGACAGGGAGAGGTGGAGTTGGGGGGAAACAGAAGATCTGAAGTGGGCTCCGCACTGACAGCAGAGAGAGAGATGTAGGGTTTGAACTCATGAACTGTGAGATCATGATCCGAGCTGAAGTCAGATGCTCAACCCACTGAGCCACCCAGGCGCCCTTGCCACTATTTTTGAATGAACTGGATGGACCGTTCAAACCACATTAATAAGAATAAAATTAATATATCTTTATGTATAAATAAATGAGAGTGGCCACAATAGAAAAATTGGTTGTACTGTATTATCCTTCCTGGAAAGAAATGCCACAGATTTTCCAAAATCAAAATATTATTAGAAATCCCCAACATTTAACTAGAGTAGTGCTAACAATGCCATTTGACAAATTAACACTTCTAGGCATATAATATGCAATCGGTTTATCCTTCAGGTTGTATCCAGAAGTTACATCACTCAAAGTTAACAATTGAAGAGGTGGGCTTTAGACACATTTCTTAAAATTTAATTTAATTTTACTTCTTGATGCTGTGGAAGTTTATTTGCATCTGCTTTCACATTTTTCCAGCCTAAAATTTTTCACAGTCTCTAATCTAGACTTTCAAGGTCTTGATTAATACTTTTTCTCTGTAATAGAATGACCTTGTGAGGCTTAAATGCAGATCATCTTCGCCCTGCCATAGGTGATTCTCTTTGACAAATTTGGGTGGAGGTCGAATCTTTTGTTATTAAGGCATGTATGCCAATTACTGCACTCAAATAGCCAGCTTCAAGCTTCAGTCCCTTTTAAAGCATTCAGGGAAGAAAACTGCAAGTTCACTTTTGCCCAATATTTAAGAAAGGCTCACTTAGTTAAAATAAATAAAACAATGAAACAAATAGGGCTAACTTGATAAACCTATCCATATTTCTGGATACTCCTATTAGTGGTTCTTAGATTAAGCCACACAAGGACAGCCCAGCCCATCTATGCTCGCTCTCCAACTCCTATACCATTTTTTTGGACTTCCGTCTTTAACCAATGTTGAGAAATCTCCAAAAAAATTTATAAATCATGAAATAGAGTCCTATTAAATGTGTTGCTTCATTTATAAGGAAGCTATTTGCTTTCTTCTTGAATTCATTTCTAGAATAACTGATATCCAAATGTGGAACAAATACTCTCTAGGACAAGGTAAGGAAAAAACAAACATCATACATGTGGTCTGTTAGTGTTACAGATTCTGAACATACACATTCTGTGTAATAATGTTACTCTGATTTCATTTTAAGTCTCATATAATCATTTTACCTGTGCTGTGACTTTTCTACTAATCTTGCAAAGATTCTACTAATCTTGCTAAAATTATGTAACCTTTTCTGCTATATATATTTTAAATATTATCTTAATTCTGTTTTTATTTTACAAACAGAGCAGGTTACATATAAGAAACCAATTATAATGGATATATCAAATAGAAGGCAGAATGGCAATTCTATTATTAAAGTTGATAGCAAAATAAGTCAGTTAGTTACTCTAGAGACAAGACAACTGATCATTTATGTACTTGTTGGAAGCCTAGAGAAAGCCGACCAAAGCGCTGTCACTGACAAATCGTAAAATACTACTCACTCTGGGCATAAAGGAAAGGTCTCCTTTCCAAGCCTGTAATTCTAAATGTGATCAAGAATTGTCTTTGGTATTACATGAAAAACAAATTCCTACTCTGCATTTCACTGATTATTCACTACCAAAAACAAAACAAAACAAAACAAAACAAAACAAAAAACAACAACAAGCAAAGACACACCCAAATCTCATATGCTTTACTACCCAAATATAACACTAGAGCAATTTTCCAAATCCAATTAAATATTTTATTGCAGTGAAACCAACATTCATATTGGAAGATTGGACAACCATCTGCTTAACAAACTAACCATGTTATAACAGGCATTTACAATTGATAGTTATATTTTATGGGATATAATTTGACATCTGAATCTGCATAACTCTCCAATAGTGATATTTTATCTTATACATGAGAGGTTTCAGGACAGTTGACTAATCCCAAGCCACTGTGATATCAGCCAGTGTCTTTACAAGAGCTTAAAAAACAAAGTGCAAAGACTTGAATCCAAATCTAGACTACTACATAGTAAATATATGGGCTCATACCAGACATTTAATGCCCAACATCAGTCTCTTTTCTCATCTGTAATATAGGGGAGAATAATAATTGCTGTTTTCCATTATACTGTTAGTTTGGAATAGTACAAAAGTAACACTAAAAGGTTTTACTGCTATAAATTATTTCGTTTGATTGATTTTAGTATTAACTTTTGAGTTAGCAATGCTTTATTCTGGAATGAATACTTAACATCACTAGGTGAGATATTAATCCCTCTGTTAGTTCCTTGCTGGTGGGCATTGAGAAAGTTATTCAATCTTTCCAAGACTCAGTTTCTTCATCTGTGAGGTGGAGATAGTCTCTACTTCATGTGGTCATTGTGCTGATTAAATAAGTGATGTGCAAGGGATCTCCTAGAAGATGCCAGCTAAATAGCAAACCTTTTTTTCTCTTTTTTCAACTGGTTGATTTTAACGGTTGAGCTGCTCAATCATTGACTGTCAGTTTATTCCTTCCTTTCAGTACAAACAAATATCTACCATAATAACCATCATTCACATTAACAAACAGCATTGTAGCCATTTGAAAAAACCTCAGAACTTCAAACAATGTGTTTTGAAGATCATCAGTATTTACATTACTTTTTCTTAAAGAAAATTAACTAAAAGCAAATGTCATATTTTTCTATCAGAAAATTACATCAAGGTGACTTCTATGGCTCATTTTAACTATGTGACAATAACACTTTGCTTAAAAAAAAAGGCCATGCTTTAAATGCAAATTCAATAAAGAAACCAAGAATTTAAGTAAATTAAAGATTACCTGTTTCAAAATGCCTGCTGCCATTTCATGGCTACAGTCAAAGATTACATGGAACTCTTTGCCTCTTTTCATTTCCTTTAGTAAGGGTTTTGCATCCTTTGTATCGGCAGGTAGTTGACGGATTTTAAGCCGAAGATTGTACCGTGATGGAGCTTTGATGAGCTCCTGCAAACGAATGAGACCTTTAATGAAAAAGGGGGGAAAAAGAAGATTAGAGAAAAAACAGAGTAGGTCATAAAATCACAGAACATACTCACTACAATGCCTGATTTCCTTGACCATGTATATGTGCATTCATGGTGGGACCACTGAAATTCCTACTTCCTAACTCCAGATCCCATTAGTTTTGTTAGAATGATCATTTTTCAAATTCTTTAAGGTATTTTTCAAATTATGAAAGATATACATAAGTTGATGAAAATAATTTAAATAAATAAAAGGATATAGAACAAAACAGTCTGTCTCCCTTTGTACCCCAATTCTGCTCCTACAAGGTTGTCACAGTTAACAGCTTACAAATATTATTCCTCCACACATTTTCTCAGCATTTCCACAGATACACTTAGAGTTTTATTTTGTTTTGTTTTGCATTTTACATTAATAGTAGTTTGTGACTATGTCTTAAAGGTTGTTATAAGTCGGTGACTACTGTTCCAGTTTGTCCACTTAACACTGTATTTTATAGTGGACATAATTTATGTTATTATTCTCCAGTATCAGAAACTAGAGTTAGTTTTTTTGTTTGTTTGTTTACAACTAATTGTCTAGTAATTTGGTATATATGTAAGAGTAAAGTAACTTTCTTTAATAAAATAGACTCTAAGTAGTAGCCTGGACCATTATTAAATTACTTAAAGAAATAAAACATTTTTTGTATTGTTTGTTAGATAGAACATTAACTCCAGAAATAAATATAACCACACACGGTATTAGTAAAGCAAATATTTTCCTAGAGAAATAGCTCCTGATTATGTTTCAAAGTATATCAAATTAATAGACACATGTTCAATAGGTCATAGAACTGGTAGGCATTTTTAAATAATAGAGACATACCATCAAATTTATTTTTTCATACAAACTTCAAGCAATGAAACCTCTTTAAGAACTCATATAAAAGACTCAACATGTTAAAAAGTGTGATAAGAAAAAAGGATCATCTACTTCTATTCTATCTTGGAATGATATGAAGCAATTTTCTCATCTCCTCCTACTACTCTTCTTTCTTATTTACCTTTTTTTTTCCCGTTTCATCTCTGTATTTTTCTCCATTTCTATCTCCCTGAAGAACTACCTTCATAAATATTAGTATTGCAAACAATATATGTGAGTATGTGTGTGTGTGTGATTTTACCCTATTTAGAAATTGGAATAACAGGAATAAAAATATATCTTATTGTGAGTAAAAACAATCTGTGTATTAAAATAACACATGATACAGGGAGTAAAATCTAATTCTAGGAATCTTTTTCATTCAATTTTTAAATGAATAGGTCTTATACATGTAATGCTCTACACATTTTAATATGTTGTAACATAGTTAATAAAATTAACATAACTAGTTTTCAGTATTTTCATTCTCGAGTGAGACATACAATGTAAAAATATGTAAATTTACAAATATACCTAGTATCTTTTGCTTTTAAAATATTGTGCCATAAAATTTACTTCATTGTAAGTTATGAGAATTTTGCCATTTAAAATTCTACAAATAATTGTTGCATAAATTACACAACATACTACAATTATCTTATTTTGTTTTATAAATTTAGATGTACTAGCTATATTAAAATAAGTTTTACATAGCTAATTTATATTCAATGTACTCATTAAACATAATACAATTCAGTCCAGAGAATTAATGTACATATAATGAGTAAAGATGTAAACTTGGGTTAAACAAAGGTAAAAACAAATATTTGAATTTATAACACCTGCTTAATTGTAGTAGTGTAACATTGGGCTTATAAAATCCTCCAGAACGTGTATAAAAGGCTATATGTTTGTTTGCACACAGGAGTGCTCTGCAACTAAATTAGAACAAATTGTTAACGAATTGTTAAAGGGTAGTAGCGTTAACTACTTTTATAAATAAACCAAAGTATAATTGTAGTAAGGCAATGGCTCCCATACTTTGGAAGCTATGACAGTAATCTATGAAGCTGGTTATAATATAAAAGCTGAATCAGAACCTTAAGAGGATAGGACTCATGCATGTACATTTTTAACAATCTTCCCACGTGATTTTTCCTGGTCATCAAAAAGTAAGACCAATTTCCAAACATAAGTCTGATTTCAGTGTCATATGTGAGTCACTCTTTGAAACACTTTGGCATAATAATATGATAGGATAATAACTATATTATATTAGCTAGCATCATAAAAAATAAAATAGTTCAAAGAATGAATTCCAACTTCATTAGGAAAAGTGAATCAGAAATCTGTACATACAACTGACTGTAGGAATGAGAGAAAGAAAAGAAGACATCATTCATTTACTCTTGCATCAAACAATTTTGTTAAATTTATTCAATTCTTACTATAGGTCAAGCATTGTTTTAGATATTGGCAGTACAATAAAAAATAAAATAGACAAATCTCCTACCCATACCATATTAAAAATATATGAGGGGTGGGGGACAGGTAAAGGTCATTAAGCAGGCAATTATAAATAAAAAGTGGCAAATAATACTTTGATGGGGAAAATGCAATTATTGAAGAAGAATATATAGCAGAATCCTCTAACTCGGGATGAGAGTGCTTACAGAAATTACTCCAAGAGGGTGACATCTAAGTTACTACCTGACTAAAAGGAGTAAGAGTGGAAGGAATAGATAGAAGAAAAAACAGAACAAAACAGTTTTTATACTGGCAGGGGAGTGAGAGAGCACGAGCAAAGAATCTTAAGAAGCAAGGAAGAAGTGATGAAAGTTTAATTTAAGGGGGCATGAGGCTGCCTAAGAAGCCCATGTAAATTACTTTAGAGTTGAGGTCTTAAAGGTGGTGGAAAGTACCCACTTGGAATCCGCATTTCAAAAGAACCACTCAGATTTTCAGTATGGATGACAGATCAAAAGAGCTAAAACTGGAGGAAGAAAGAGTTGGAAGGCAGTTGGAATAATGCAGGCTAGAAAATGCAAAGATGTGTGTACAGGGCAAGATGGAGAAAGAAGGGGATGGACCAGAAAGAGATTTTTAAAAAAATACTGAGAGTACTTGGTGAGGGAGAGCACTGAGTCAGGGAAGTTTCCCAGATTTCTGGCTTGGACAACTAGGGGGAGAGAGTGCTTCCACTGAGCATGAGATCATGGGAGGATCAGGTCAACTGAGCGTTCAAAAGAAGGGGAGTGATCATCCATGTCAAGGGTTGCTAGTAACAAAGAAATAATAGTAAACACTTTAAGAAAGTGTTTATTAAATTTAACTAGAAGATAACTGATGACCCAGGCAAGGACAGTTCTACTAGGGAGGTGGGGGCAGATTATTGTGCTATTAGTAGGAACACGAGAGAGGTAAAAATAGACTCCCTCAAAATCATCTCCATGTATTTCCACAGTGTAGCTTACTGCCCATCCTAATCACATATAATATCCTTGTAGGAAAGTATCAGTCCCTTCCTAATCCATCATCAGACTTGAGTTCAGTAACAGACTGATGGGACACTTTGGTTTCTACGGCTATTAAATGAGTTTTATCTAGATCAGCAGTTTTCAAAGTAAGGTCCACACATGTCTGTACTCTTTTGGGGGTGTTCCCTAAGGTGCAACTATTTTAATAATAATACATAATAATACTAAAGCTTTTTTCTTTCATTCTCTCCCACATTGACAATGGAGTCTCCCAGTAGAGGTTACGAGACACAGATGATGTCACAGCAGATTGAATAAGGAATCAGATATGAAAATCCCAGCTTCCTTCCACTAAGTCAAATATTAAAGAAACTTACAAAAATCTTACAAATGTTTTTAGAGATCTTTAATTATTCTTAAGAATGTAAGATGATTGGGGCGCCTGGGTAGCTCAGTCGGTTAAGCGTCCGACTTCGGCTCAGGAGCCTGCTTCAGATTCTGTGTTTCCTTCTCTCTCTGCCCCTCCCCTGCTCATGCTCTGTCTCTCTCTGTCTCAAAAATAAATAAAACATTTAAAAAAAAAAGAATGTAAGATGATATAAAAACCAAAAAGTCAAAGAATTACTAATTGGATTATTTCTAATTTTTTCCTAGCTCGGATTTTCTATTATTCTCATAAAATATATAAATGCAGAATGATCTAATAACACCTTTTGCTGAATAAGGGGAAAAAAAGCTATCCTTGGCTTTACTTATCTTACAAGATTTTATGCAAGTCAAATATAAATTTGGGGGATTTAGTCTATCATAGTAGAATCAGCCTCTCAGTGCTGGTTGGATTCTTCCCTCAAAAATACACAATCTAGCGGCACCTGGGTGGCTCAGTCGGTTAAGCATCCGACTTTGGCTCAGGTCATGATCTCACGGTTCGTGGGTTCGAGCCCTGCATCAGGCTTGGTGCTGACAGCTCAGAGCCTGGAGCCTGCTTTGGATTCTGTGTCTCCTTCTCTCTCTACCCCTCCCCTGCTCACATTCTCTCTCTCTCAAAAATAAACATTAAAAAAATTTAAATATATATATATATATGATCTGTATGACTTTGTGCAAGACATCATATCTCTTTCTGCTTTGCCTTCTTCTTCTCCATAACAGGGTAAAATCATATATGTACTAATTACAAAACACCAAAAAAGGAACTGTCACATATTAGACTCTCGAAAAGTAGCAGTTGTCAATGTTGTTATTTTGGCAAAGATTAGGAAGACTGTAGTAATTTTTTTTTTAAGTGCTGGTATTTAAATCTGTTCTTGGAAGTTATTTTGGCACTGATTTTGACTGAAAACCTAACAACATCAAAATTTTAATAAAAATTTTAAGAGATTAACTCATTACCCAAGAAAAAGAAGCTACATAGCTGGCTACAGATTTATCCAACAGCTTTGAATTGAAAAATCTCAAGTGACTAAAAAAATAGAAATTTTCTGAAGGATAAAAATCCACAAATAGTATTTGCAGAGTTCACCCTAAATATAAATCCTGGCAAGTATTTTCAAGTCTCTTAAGAGCTCATGTGGATGGTCCATTGAGCCATCAGGTGCAATAAATGTTTACTTATTCTCTTCACACATATATATCCCTGCTGGCATTAATGTAACAGATTTCAGTTTGCTAGCTTCCCTAAGGAATAATATTGAAGAGCTAAAATAAAAATAAATAAAAAAAATAAAAACAACTGCTGCTAGTAGGAACTACCATCTCCTACTTAAGAATTAGAGTGTACTGTTCCTTTTATTCATTCATTCAGCATATATTTTACTGCACATCTACTATATGTAAAACATTGTTTCACAGGCAAATATAATGATTGCGATAACTGTATTTTTTTCAGTCTTGAACTGCATGAGATACATTTTTTTAACACAGAAGTTATGTCTGTAAAGCTTTTTACATTCAGTTTTTTGGAATAAAAGTAGTTCAGGATTCCAATCAGAGGACAGAAATCTAGAGTTGTTTGAATACTGAAAGTAGAAACATGATTTTTAAATTTGGCTTTTCACCATCTCCAGCACCAGGTGCTTAGACTTCTTTCTTGCCTGCTAAGTCTTCATTGCTCTATCCTGTGACATTGTTTTTCCATTCTAGATCCTATGACTTCCCTTTATCTGGTAATTACATACAAATCTCTGGATTTTGTTATTTAGGACAACTTGGAAGAGTAAGAGAGAGTTGACAAAAAGGAAGATGGATTCAAAATATCCAAAGAATGGATGTTTATCCACTTTATTTAATGAGTTGTTTAATGGCATCCCTGCAATTTAATGTACCTGGATGAGGTTTTTATCCAAAGGGAAATGGGTTTAAACAGCAGGAATGCCTACTTACAATACTGGGTATGCATTTTCCTCTGTGGATCTCTATTGATCTTCCTACTTCCCCCAATATTCCCCTGCAAATTATCATGTTCTAAAAACATTCCAATTTCAGGAAAGATTACCTTAATCAAATTCATCATATATTAAATATGTATGCTGTGTAAAATAAAACAGGAAAAAAAGTAAGCTTCTTAATATAATTGGGATGGTTTACATGTGGTAATTTCCTATGATTCTTTGGTCAAAATGGAGAAATAGAAAAGAACCCATCTCTGAGATGAAATAAAAGGATGAAATTTGTTTTGTTGAAAATGTGGTTAATACAAATAATTCTCAAACAACAATTTTCAGAAATGGAGCATACTTTAACAAATTTGGCATGCAGTGAAGTTATTTAATGAAAGAGTAGAATTATAACTCCTTAAAACAATCTTTTAATTAAAATGCCCTCTCTTTCCCTAATGTAATTAGTTGATGTAATGATAATAAAAGAGAAACAATCTGCACAGATGGGTTCCTGAAAATCTTCTAACAAAAAAGAGCACCACATTGCAATTATCCCTTTATTTTGGTAGATGAGTTACCCTCTATTCTCTTTAATTTCTTCACTGAGTACATTTTTTTAACCTTTTTCTACTTTCAGATATTTTACAGTCGCTGAAATCAAGGTTTATCTTAAGCTAACAGGGGACAGAGGTCTGAGCTGCTCTTTTCAGAAGGTGCCATCAATTCAGCTTTTAAGGAGAAGCCAGAAGGAGCCATTTATGCACACTCCAGCTGGCACTTTCTTAAAGAGATCAATCACACTGCCTCTCTGCAGGCCCAGCCTCCCCCAGCCCCAGGAAGGGGGTCCCAAGTTTCCTCCTATACCCAGGTATCCACTTCAGCAGCCACACAAACTAGAGTTTTGCCACCTGGCTCACTCATCAGGACTATTTATCATTTCAGTTAATGTGGTCTTTGTGCAGCCCAGACCTCTCCCCTACCCTTCAAATGCATTGTGTAATAAACTATACAAGAATGACTCATCCACATTCAATGCTTCATCATTAACCCCTCCCCTTTTTTCAGTTGAGAAAAGGGAATTCATTGAGAGGCCAAACATTTCAGGGAGTTATTTTTATTAGAATGTTGTATTTCTGCTACAGAGTGTTTTAAAGAAAACTAAATAAAATATCTATACCAGTTATGGAGTTTCCAATCTATGGTAATGCTTTAAATACACACAAGGGAGCTGATCATAATAAGAAAATCAAAAGTGGCTTAGAGAAGAGAAGTAGATTGCCACTGAAAATAATTCTGTCTCCAAATTTTTGCCTGCCTTCCTCTCCGTGGAGATAAGGTAGATTTGTTCATCAGTACAGGGAAAATAGAAAATAAAGAAAATTGGGGTCTAGAAAAAAAAAGGGAGAAGAGACAGGGAAGATGAAAAGAAACTTCCAAAGTGGTTTTCATCTTCTTAGAAGAGGGGGAGAAAGCTAGGGAGAGTAAAATTAGAGGGCTGGTCTCCTGGGAGGAAAATCTTCAAATCATAATAATAACCTTACAGAGAGGGAATGCCTTCTCTCTTTTTGAAATTTGCTGTATCTTTAAAGTATGCTAGAGTCTAATATATTCAAAACTCAAAACATATAAAAACACTTAGCTTGATATATTGGAAACCAAGTAGCAAATGAGTTTCAATTTACATGTCAAGGTCAATTGTCCCTGGCTAGCTGTAGCACTGTGTGAAAAATGTTTTTGAGACCAGTTCTGGGTTCAGAGGCATATTTCAGTTAAGGGATTTGAACCTAAGTGATGGGGTAGGCATAGTGGCCTACCAATAGTTATCCCTTTATTAAGGTCTCCTCATTATTTATTAGTGTCATCAAATCCTATCCATATTGTTTTATTGATGGCAAAGCTTTTTTTACGCTTCAGAATGGAATATAATACAGTGCAGACGATACATTTCAGGCACCATGCTCTCTATATGAATGCAGGACCCAAAGTTCAACCCTGAACCAAGATGCATTCAAATAAGTAGAATCCAAACAGGAACGCAGACACTTACAGTCTCCTGAAAACATTTAAAAAGCATATACATTTATTGTCTAAAGCAACTTATTAAAATTCTATATTGTTTCTTCTTCTCAACCCCCCCCCCAAATTCTGAAAACTTGCTTTGACACATAACACACATGTATGTGTGCACACACAACCAGGCTCATGTGTACACACACACACACACTCACATACATGCACCTCTTCTGTTTCTATTTCCCTGGGAAATCTTATTTATCTCTGCACTGACTTCTCCTCACAGGACAATCTGGCCATGATGTTTCTATTCTGCTCTGTTTCCATTTGGAAAGTCCATACCACACATGCTCACAATACTCATCTAGCAAAGAAAAGCCTCCTCGAAAGACCTAAATGGGGAAGTAATAAACTGACAGAACCTGAAGAATCTTTAGCAGGTAAATCATGGAGAAAGGCTGAGACCTTTCAAACACATATGCAACCTTTTCATAAGCCATCATTTTATGCTGTATCGTGATGCCAAATTCCTGAACCATATTGTGGCATGGCAGTCTGCATTGATCCCACCTCATTAACTTTCTACTGAATCACTACAGATGATATTTCAATTTTCCAAATTTTAGTTTTTTCATCTATAAAAATGTGACCATAATAATTAATACCATCCAGAAAAAAATCAAATGAGCTAATGCATATGAATCAGTACTGTGCCTGGCACATATTAAACCTTCTCACTGGTTTCTGGTAATTAATTTCTCTCCCGGAACTCCAAAATCACTGTGTGTGTGTGTGTGTGAGTGTGTGAACAGGCACTGTTTTTGTTTTTTTTCCCCAGACTCTGCCTGCAATCTTATGAGTGGTCTCTATCAAAATCTCTTCACTTCAAGCATCTAAGTAAATCCTGCTTCCTGCTAGGAACCTAATTAATACTCCATCTATATGCCGATAACTCCCAAACTTATATCTCTTGCCAGACCTCTTCCTTGAACTCTAGAGTCCTAAATTCACTTTCCTATTTGACAGTTGGGTAGTAAAAAATTAACCTTGCCAAAGAGAGGTCTGGCCTTTGTTATTGGCTCCCTAAGCCCTTGGACTGTCCTGCCTGATAAGAGTGTCTTTGGATAGTCTAACAATGTGATTTATGTTAGGGGCTTTGGGTTTTGAGGTGTCAGCTCAGCCTCTGGATGGGGCTAGAGACTACAGGTCAGCCAAGTGTGTGTTCAGCCATGTCTACATGACCGATCTCCAGTAAAAACTCTGGACATCCAATGCTCACATGAGCTTTCCTAGTTGGCAATACTCCATGCATACTGTCACTCACTGTGGCCTGAAAAAGTTAGCACTGTCCACAAGTCGAGTTGTTGGAGGAAGACAACTGCAATCTCTGAGGGTGGACCCTCTCCTGGACTCTGTCCCATGTGCTTCTTCTCTCAGCTGGCCTAAATCTGTATCCTTCTGATGCTATAAATTGTAACAAAGAGAATAACCACTTTCAGTCATTCTCTGAGCAGTTTTAGTGAATTATCAAACTTGATGGTGATATTGGGGACATTTGAAATTGCAATCGGTGTCAGAAGGGAAGGTGGTCTTGGAGTCTCCTGAATAATGCAGCGTCTTTACTTTGTTATATAGTAAATAATATATAACATTCCAAAATTGGCTCTTCATGTCCTCAGCATCCAAAACTCCTCCTCCCTCAGTTTTCCCCACATAGTATAATGGCAACTCTTATCATTCCATTTACCCAGGCCAAAAACCTTGGTATTATCTTTGATCAGCTCTTGCTAGCATATCTTATATCCAAACTATTAGAAAATCCTTTCTACCAACTCTTATTGCTTCTAATACACTGAATTGAGCTATTATTATCTTGCAGATGGATTATTCTAAAAGCCTCCTGACTAGCATTGACCTTACACATTTTATGTCTGCATATATCTAGCAGCAATCCATAACCTATTAGGCTTATTTCATAAGTCTGGCGAGTACAGTGATCTGGAACTTTTAAGGTGGAACACAGGACAGTTTTAGTACAGGCCTGGATACTATGACAGCAGTTAGGTGGAACTATGCTGAGTGGCCACTGAAAGATGGAGTCCTTAGGCTCAACTCAATTCCAAAGAATTCCAAAGCAACAGGCAGATTACAACAGTGGCTTATGATTCTCTAGGACAAGTAGAGGGAGACTCCTCTACCATGTGCTTGAGGCTGGGTCCAAGCTGCAAGACTAGCTCTACACCACCTCACAGGGCTCCTACCTGATAACAGCCTGCTTCAGAAAATGCACTGACCTGAGGTGTTACAGGGAGGATATCTATGATCCCTGGAAGGCAGAGGCTGCCAGGCTGATTATTTCCCAAGTCAATACCAAAATATGTTGTCCCTGTTTCTTCTCTCATTGCTATGAGAAAAAGTAATTATGTCATTATTAGAAAGCAAAGAGTGCGTTTGACCATGCCAAGGGTAAAAGTCTTTGGCTGCTATAGCCTTGAGGTCTAAGTTCAATATGTGCTAAGGTCCATTTTCTATTTAGAATGCTTCCATTTATGAGGAGCCAACAGAATTATCGGTGTATTTGTATTAGCTTACTGTTATGACAACTTACTTGCATCTGATTCACGAGAGGATAAGCGCGTTAGTGACTGATTTCCAGCCATGGCAACTTAAGTGCTGTGCTTACTATAGGGGCACCACAGTCATGGTTAAGTAGCTTTGTCCTAGGCTGACTCAGCTCTAGGTCCATCCTATCATCTAATTTCTCTTTGTCCTATTCATACAGATGCTGAATGTGGGCCTATGCCTGGTATAATGAGATAGGGCAAATAAAAAGCTGTGCAGTGTAATGAGAAGGCAGTTGTTTTTGTCAGAACTCTCTTGGTAATTTGTGCAGACCTAATTCACAATGCTTTGAACAAAAAGGGAACTCAGTGCATCCTGTAACTGAAAATAAACTCCAGGCATGTTTGGAGATAGGAATTCTTTCTCTGTTGCTCTGTTCTCTCTTCCTCTCTGTTGCCTTTGTTACTCTTTAACATTTTCCCATTTGATGGCACAGATAACCAACATGATTTCACACTTATAAAGAGAGATTTTCATCCCAAATTATGTCAAAATCCAAAGAGGGAGTCTGTCTGGCCCAGATTGGGATTATTTTGGTGAGAGCAGAAGAGTTGAAGTTAGATGGATCAGTGCGTTGTGAGAGATGAAAATGAGCCTTGCCTGAACTATAGAGACTAAAATGATTCCCTCAAAGAGATTCTGGACAAACATACAAACCAACACAACCCAGAAATGCATCACAACAATGTTTTAGAAACTCCCTCAAAAGAAAGTACTTTGATTTGTGACCAGAGGTTGGTTATATTTTGATTCAATGGTTATCTACAATTAAAGTCACTTTATTATTTTTCATCAAACTGGGGTCTTTTTAAGAGTCTCAGAGATAGACATTAAGTGCATATTAATCAGACCAGGAAAACAAGCACAAGTCAGGAACGTCCTAGGCAAACCAGGGGTTCTGTCCAGTCCTCCTCCTTCACAGCATTCTCCGTCCTTCTTCAGAGCTACTTCATCACCTGCAGTGTTACTGACCCACCCTCAGTGGAACCAGCCCACCCCATTGTTCAATTCTGATGGCCACACTGCAGGCTCCTTTGTCTCCAGATTTGTACTGCTCAGATGTACGCGTCTTTCCGTCACTCTACCCGCCCTCTCAGCTTGTGATAACCCAACTTCCACTCTCCAGACAGGGGCTGATTAGCTAACCTGCTGTTGTTTAATCCCCACTTGTGTCCAGGTCAGTGCAGTTATGAAGCCACAAACGATCCTTCACAGAGCTTATTTTGGCTCTGTCCCAGGATGCTGCTGTTACTGGGTTTATCCTGCCACTTAATACATCAAATATGATTTAAAATCAACACTGATGAAGCAGCTTAAGAAGTTTTATGTGGTGGGCCCATGACTAACAATACTTACCAGAACATGCCAGGTAAAATGTGGCTCTTCAGGAGCTCAGATTTTATTTTATATTTTTGTCCCAGAAAAGAGTACCATTAACTCCCAATGCCTTCAGCAATTATGCTTTGAGCATACATCTTGTCATATGAATGGTTGAAAGATGTTAATATATCAGAAACATGTGGCAGCACGTCACATGTGCTTTGAATTGTGAATGCAGAAGTAAAACATAAACAGTAGGTGTTTGCCATCTAGGAGATTATAGGGTAGCAGGGAGATAGGCATGCAAATCAATTTCTCCAATGTGATATATAATAGTGTGAGTATCTCTAAAGTGCAATAGATGTGGAGGGGATAGAATGCCTAACAGGGGGTAACCATTTGGTAGGTGGAAAAAGAGGAGGCACTTGTAAAAAAGAGGAAAGTGCATGTTCAAAACATAACCCTATGAGGGGTGCCTGGGTGACTCAGTCGCTTAAGCATCCAACGTCAGCTCAGGCCATGATTTCGTGGTCCACGGGTTTGAGCCCCACACTGGGATCTGTGCTGACAGCTCAGAGCCTGGAGCTTGCTTCGGATTGTATGTCCCTCTCTCTCTGCCCCTCCCTCTCTTGCACTCTGTCTCTCCCTCTCTCAAAAATAAATAAACACTAAAAAAATTAAAGCAAACAAATAAAAAAACATAATCCTATGAGAGTATGGAAGTTAAAAAATCTTGTGAGCTAACTGGTTGGTACTAAGGGGAATCAAGTAAAGGCTATGATGTGGTGGAGGTGAGTCTGGACCGGCAGCAGGCAAGAGCCTGTTTAAAAAAAAAGAATTTTTCAGTCTTAGTAAGATAAAGGAGGAATCTTTCTCAAGAAATAAGCTTATGCATTGCATGGCCTCTCAGAACTGATATTAAGCAGTAGTCTCTAATGGTCATTCCAATGTGGTACTTCTGAATACAGGGTCCAGTTGGCAACCCTCTGTCTCCATGCAATGTTCTTTGTTTCTGTCGCTCATCAGTATGATGCAATCTTGCCACCTCCATGAGTTAGTCCCTTACTTGTATATCCATGACCTCTTCAGATTCATTCTAAATTCTTTCATAAAAAAGTAAAGTAAAAACAAGCCATTCATTGTTTTTATTCTTTTGGGACCCAGAAGATTTTTGATAATATTTGATAATATTTAGACCACTTACTATCCACAAAATTTGTTTTACTGATTCATCACAAAACTTCTGAGAGGTATGTTTTTTTCCTCTTTATATAAGAAAAAGAGGCACAGGAATTTGAGATCATTAAAAATGGCTTAAATCTAATAAGTGGCATAACTGGAATTTATTCTTATTGGTACACCCATGTTTTGCTTATGAGCAATTGTTCTTATGAATAGGTAGTAAAATGAGCTCAATTTGGCTGGGCTGTCCTATTTCTTTTTTGTCAAACCTGTATATAGATTATGATTTGCCTTAAGAATGTTTAGCCACTTACATGATAGGTAGGATAAGTTTCTACAAAAAATTCCTACTCCATCAGAACTCCACATATCAGACTTTCTGGGCAGAACACAGACTCTGCAGTCCATGTGCTCAAACCTAAAAGGCTCTTAACAGTTTTGCTATATGAAAATGCGTTTGGACCTTCCTGGACAATTGAAGGAAACTTGAACTTGAAACTTAGGGAAATAAATGGGCATTGAATAAATACCTTAAAGTCAGAGGCATCCTGAAAACTGCTGTTTATTACAATTAGAAGTGAGAATCACTGATTTATCATCCTTAGCTATAGTTTTTGTAGTATACAAGGGCCAAAGTTAGTAACACTAGGACATTCAATCCCCATACATGTACAATTCCAACTTCTTGATAAAATTTAATAGTACAATAAAAAACACGACATTGTTAAGGAAAGGCTGAGAGCAATACATGCGGGGTGAAGAGCAGAAACTAGAAAGATTTCAGGGAAGAGGTAACTAAAGGAGTGGGTTGGGCAAGGAGAATGGTACAGAAGGCAGAAGTAATGGCAGAGCCATTGCCAGACAGGAGGTACAGAAACTTGAGTGAATCTATAACCAGACCTCATGCATGAGATACATTGACACCTCAGGTGGGTGGAAGGGAAGCCAAGCGTGAATTGGAAGCAGCATGGCTGAGGTAATGCAGTAGTAGGACAGCACTTCCTCCCAGATTGAAACCTAAATCCAAATCATAAACTTTGTTTTAATATGGGCTGGTGTTGCTCTTGCATGTGACAGAGTTGAGTGAGAAACAGCCATGAGAAGAGTAGCAGCAAATGGTGTACAATCTCACTCTCCAGCCATTCAGGCGTTAGAGATACTAGGCCAGCTACCCCACCTGTGGAAAGGCTCTTTGAGTTGGAGACATAGAAGTAGGTATTAGAGAGTAACAGTAAATTTGAAGGTTAGGACCCTAATCAAATTAGTTGTAACTCAGAAGCAATCAGTCTTTAATTGCAGCAGAAGACCGGGGAAAATGTAAAACACAGCAAAACAAACAAACATCAGGATCCCAGTTGTAACTTGGTGTATTTGTGGGTACCAAAAAAGTCACTGTTAGATCCAATGACCTTGATTTAAAGCAGAAGATGAACTCTAAACCCCACTTGTATGAGTCAGGACTTATGTGAAGCTACCTGGCTTGGTATTCACAAATTTTAATATTAGACATTTTTTTTCAATTTATGATAACCACTTATCAAGCAGCTGCTACATAACTGACCTTATCCTGTGTGTGGAATACCATGAAAATGAGGATCACTGAGGTGCAGTTCAATGGGGGAGGTGGACAATAAACCATCAGTTGCAATGTGCTGTGATAAGTACTACCATGTGGGAAATGGAGAGGCAGGGATGATTTTCTGGTAGAAAGATATTTTAAATGAAATTTTAAAGAACCATGATTTAAACAGGCAAAGACGGGCGCTTGATCCTTGGAAGACAAGAAAAATATTTTACGCAGAGGGAATTTAATGCACAAAGGTATTGGTAACAGCTTTGTGAGTCTGGAGAAATTCAAATAGTTGTTTAGCTGCTGTTGAACAAAGAGGAAATAGGATGGTGAGAGATGAGGAGGGGAAGGTTAGCAGAGGCTGTGCTCCTAGGTAGGTTAGGATGACAGCTCAGAAGATCAGAACCAGATAGGTAAGTAAGCAAGGAGTCTGGGGTATATGTTACCAGGTGAAACTTTGAAGAAGAGGCAGGTGTAATGTTCTGAGTGGGTAATTTGGTGTAAAATAAATGAGAGCTGCTTGGGGCAAGCAATGATGACAAAGGACTAGTAGAGGGAGTCAGTTACATAACCTCAATGTGGTGTCCTTCCACGGGCAGGCTCTGTAAATCTGTTTATAACCTTAAGGCAACTTTCTGCACATTTTGATGTTTTCCAAAAGAAAACCTACAAGTGTAGATTCTACTGAAAAGTTAGTGGCAGAGAGAGGGGAGAAGATTTATATAGAAGACAAACCCAAGTCTCTTCTTAGTTATGTGACGCAAAGTCTCCTTCCTAAGCATGTTTGGCTTTTCACTGCATACATTGTCTAAGTCTCTCCCTCTTTCCTATGGCAAACATGAATCTACCTTACCTCTCTCATTCTTGAGGATCAGCTGACAGAGAGCCCTGGAGGTCTATCAACCAAATGGGTTTATTAAAGCAATCATAAATTGGGTGTCACCTTCAAGAAGACAGCTATGCTACCTGCTATGGAAAATCACATTTTCTTCATACTATTAGAATTGGCCACAATTCTCCTTTCAGTCCTGCACTACCAAGTTTTTTGTCTCTACTGGCTTACTGTCTTCAAAATACCAGCATACTGTTATTTAATTTCAAATAAATTTTCTCTTGACACTAATTTCCCCACCAGCTATCACCTCAACCCTCTGCTTTCTTTTGTAAGAAAGTTCCTAGAGTTACCTACATTCACAGTCTCTAATTCCTCACCTTCCATTCTCATTTATGCTCACTCTAATCAAAATTTTGTCCCCACCATGCCACTGAAACTGCATGACATTACCAATGATCTCCAGGTTGCTAAATTCCATGGTCAAGTCTCAGCCTTCATTTTACTTGACATAAAAACAAAACAGCCCTCTGCTTCCTTGATAAGATTTCTTCAGTAATTTCCAGGATACACCATACTTTTGGTTTTCGCTTTCTTTTACAGCCATCCCATCTCCCAGTCTTTTAAGTATTCACACTCATTCCTATGGTGATCTCACCCAGTTTCATGGTTTTAATACTACTCTCAAATGAATATTTCAGCCCAGACTCTACTGGATTTCTAGACTCCTACATCCATCTGCTTATTCAATTACATCTCTATTCAAATGTTAGTAGACACCCAAAACTTAACATGTCCAAAGCTGTGCATTCAGTTCCATTCCCAATCTTCCCAGAGTCAGTTGCTGGAAATTCCATTATTCAAGTTCCACCTTAGAATATTTTCTTTAGAAAAAAAAATATTTTCTTTACCTGTAATGCTCTTCTCCACATGGCTTGCTCTCTCATTTACTTTGACCACCCTATTTAAATTTGTAGTCTTCTTCCCTTCTACTTCACATTTTTCTTATATTGTTTTATTATTTTTTTCTGTTGCACTTTCACCCTCTAATCTCTAATATACTTTATAGTTTACATATTTATAGCACTGCTCACTTCTTCCCTGTCTTCTTTCACTAGAACATAAACTCCATGGAGGCAGGGATTTTGTCATTATTCCTTGGATGCATTTCAAATGATTAGAGTCTATCTGGTACATGATAGATGTTCAAAAATATTTGTTGAATGGATGAATGAATTACATGATCTTTAATCCCAAGATGCCTGCAGGCCATGTGGGGAAATAAATTATATGTTGGAAAGAAAGAATGTTTGCCAGGCAGAATGTGCCAAGTGATAAGTGAGTAGAATAGGCCCAAAGTGCTAAGACATTGTTTTTTCTAAGGATTCAGAAGATTGGGCTCAATTTGAATAATTCATTCTAGGGGAAAATTGATCATAATCTAGAAAAGTGAGGATGGGAGTAAAACATTTTAGATGAGAGCAATTTTGGTCCTCAATGCCATTGCATTTGTGAATTTAAAAGGAAGCTATTTGCTGCCAAAAAAAAAAAACACACACACACACACACACAAAAAGAGTTTGTTCCAACTGGAGGTCTCTTTCTTCTTTGTCTGCAAAAGTGCAAAACAATACACCCACTAATGGGTCTTTTGGTTAATGCATATGCAGTGGTTGTTACTAGGTGCTGGGGGTGGGTGTACAGAAGGAAAGAAAAAATCGGTCTGTAATCCCCATTTCAAATCAGATTTTTTTTCAAGTCAGTTAACTGCAAAATAAAGAGGAAAGGGAATTAAATAGTTACTTAGAAACAAAAGAAAAAAACCTAAGTGGGCCAAGGGAAAAGCTTTTAGCAAATGTGAAAAAAATCACGCTGGCACTGATGATGGGCCACTTAGGAGTGATTATTTCTAATGGAGCAAAGAAGGGCAATAGGTGTTGTGAGGTGCAGGCTACAGTCTCCTCAAAGAGACCCTGGGCTTCCTGAATGTCACTTTCTCTTGGGGTCAGGGCTGACTTTCTGTCAATGCACCCCAACCCCTGCATCAGCTGTTCCTAAGCACAGCCAGTTATGAAATGAAACCATTTTGGGTACAGCTCTTCTTTGTCCACTGAGTATTTTCTCAGGGGCAGTTGAGGGCTAACTGAAATGGAAGTGGATAAAATTTATGTTTGCCCTAAGACTCTTCTTTTATCCTTCCTTTCTCATCGGTGACCCCTCTAATGCTTCAGGAACCAAGTGGACTGCACACTTTTCCCTCTCCTAGCCAAAGAGAGGAAAATAGGTTTCTGATCATTTAGACTGACGTCTTTACTAATTGGTTTCTAATGTTTCCTCTCTTGGGATTATTAGTGTTTTAAACCTTTGCTCTTCAGTTGTGATCTAAAAAAATTCTGTCTACTCTGGAAGGTTAAGGAAAATTTAAGCATCTCAATTAATTCTATGAATGGAGTCCAACCTGCTTTCAGTTTGCTTTGGTCAAAGGAAATGGTAATTTGTCTGTCTGGGTCTCCCAAGAAGGCCTGTTATAAGGAATTTGTCAAGAAGCCCTGAATCAGTTTTTACCTCAGGGGGCATTCCTGGAAGATTTAGGGATGGCAAGAAGGTTCTTCTGGGTTTTTCTGCTCTCATCTGCAGCCCTAAGGTGTGGTCTCTGCTCAGACTTGGTATTGAGGACCTCCTTGCACCCTCTTCCTCCTAATTTTATATACCCTTCCTTTCTTCCCTTTCTCAGCCACCTGGTATCAGCCATCAATGATCCAGGGGTCATACTCTGGACTTTCTCCCTTGACTCCTGGCTGATACCTGGTCTGATTTCTTTGCCCTGCCCTAAAGCATGGTGACCCTGCTGGTACCTTGATCATTTTGTAAACTCATTTGCATGTTTGCTGTAAATCTTAAATGTCTAAGCTCATTACAGGGAGGATGTCCAGAGTGCTTTGGGAAGGAGATACAGTTCTAATAATTTATGAGAATATAGGTAGAAGCTCAAGTCCAGTCCACTAATATAGGGACTGGAGTGATCTCTGAAAGTCAGGGCTGATTATCAGCTAATAAACATTTCTAAGTTGTACCAGCTTTTGGTGGCTGCCCATGAGGAAATTAGTTGTTAAACACAGGTAATATTATTGCAACCTACTGTGTCTCAGAAGCAAAGTGGTAGAATGCGAAATCATGGACTTTAGATTCAGCCAGACATAGGTACTAATGAAATCTGTGACCTTGGCCAAGTTACCTAACTTCTTTACTTCTTCTATGCTCTCCATGATTTCTCTGTGCTTCCTTCAAGGATTAAATAACATGGCAGGAATAAGATGTGTATCACAGTTTCTGGAGCTATTATTATTTTGTTTATTTATTTGTTTGTTTGTTTTTATTCCAGAACCTGTGCTATCTCCTTAGAGGGAAGTAAGAGGAGGGAAGTTGTTAGAAAGGAGCTTCTGGAAAGAGAATAGTTCTGGCAATTATTCAGAATGTGTAGTTCTTTTAGTACCTATAATTTTAAAAGCATAATTACTATTATCTTAGTAAGTACATGGAATGATAGGTTGATAAACAACCTTTATAGCTTTGAACTCAAGCCTTAGTTTATCTGTAAATCTCTGTATTAAGCACGTTGAATAGCAATGGTACAGAGTGTCTTGACTTATAACTTACAAACTAAAAAATAGCTTTTAGGCAATTTTCATTATCTATTTCCAAGCGAAATCATGATAACTCAGTGAAAATATCTCTATACAGGTGTGAGGGAATCAGGTCTGCAATTTGTGGTTTCTGATGATCTAATAGAATACCAGAGTAGATCTGGAAGAATCTGAATGAACAGCTTATGTAATCTTTGGTCTAGTTCAAATATCAAATATATTCTTTATTTTTGTACCTCCAGAATCTGGAACAGTATCAGGCATTTAGAAGGTAACTAAAAAATGTTCATGTGACCAATGAATAGAGATACTGCTAGCCCAATCCTAATTGTACTGAGTCTATGTCTATTAATTTCTAAGTTACAGGGAGACTTCTAAGCTATACATATTTAAAGTTGTAGTCTATTTTTATCATAAATGTATTTAACAACAAACAATGCCTAGGAACATACTAGGAGAAACCAGAAGGTCTTCATTAGGCGTGATGTTGCCTTCAGGGGAAATCCGGCAATATCTGGAGATATTTTTGATAGTCAGAACCAGGGGTGGGGAATCCTACTGGCATTTAATGAGTAGAGGCCAGGGATGCTGCTAAACATCCTGCAATATACAGGACAGCTTCCCACAGCAAAGAATTATCTGGTCCCAATGGCATCAGCATCAAGGATGAGAAACTGTGGCCTAAGCAATGGAAATTTGAGACTGGCA
The DNA here is from genome assembly GCF_018350175.1 of Felis catus. Lineage (NCBI taxonomy): Eukaryota > Metazoa > Chordata > Mammalia > Carnivora > Felidae > Felis > Felis catus. The sequence continues at coordinate 91,284,252 of NC_058372.1, read as the reverse complement.
CTTAGCACACAACTATGATATATAATTCTGACTTCTGCTTCCCATGCTGAATGTTTTATGTACTCATCCATAAGATGTCTGTTCCAGCCATTTAGGTAGATTTTCCATTATCTAACTTTACTCTGCCTGCCCTTTTACAATATGGCAGAAACTATTCATCTTAAGCAAAAAAAGCAAACGACTGAGTGAGTTGTATGAGGGGCATTATGCATCCTTTTTACAGTGACAGTCTGCTGGTTCAGATATAATCTTTATCCTCTGTAAAACTGGGGACGCTATATGCCATGAACTCACCTCTGCTTTTCTCCTATTTTTGTTTGTCTGGCTGCAGTTCTGTAATCTTATAAAACAAAACCCTGGCTTAATGTGTACTTCTATAGCCTACGAGAAAAGTTTGGGTCTTCAAAATGCATATAGGGCACAAGTTACAAAGATCATCATATTAATACTTCTGCTTAATGCTTTCTGCAGACTTTAGTGCTTCTCCACCTGGAGTTAATCGTTTACATCAGAGCATAGTCATGCAGAAATATGCATAGATAAACTTGGACCCTGGATTCCAGTTTGTCTTCAGATACTAAGTCCCTCTTTACCTGTTAAAACATGTAGAAGCCTGTGTATTTTTTTCATCACCCTTTACTTGTGGTTTGTTGGTTTTTCCTTATTTGCATCTGTTGTGAGAAGGTAGAGACTTGTAATGAAGAACATGAGTGCCAGATTCAACATTTGGGGTTCAGATCCTGATTATGACACTTAGTAGTATTTTATCTTGGAACATTTCTTAATGTCTTTACAATTTAGATTCCAATTTGTTTATATGGGAACAATAACAGAGTTGTTGTGAAAACAGAAAAATGAGGAATGCATACTAAGTACTTAGACTATAACTGTCCTGCAGCAAGTTCTCAATAGCAGTTGTCATGATGATCAATATTTATATTTATCCTCATGCATTATTCATATGTTTCCTGTCTCTCTTCTTTGTGTTATTAGTAATGGGATAATTTCCTCTCCAAAGGTCTCTGTTCTCTCCTTTCCATATATTCCTGGTTGAAGATTGAAAACTTTAAGATAATGGCAGAGATAGAAATGTAGCAGTTTTAATTTCTCTATCTGGCAGGAAATTTGGGATATCCTGTCAACAAAGAATCTTAAAAGTCATCCTCAAATTACTGTAGTGATATCTAGTGATATTCCATTGTGATATGCAGTGATGTAGGAGTGGAATATTTATAGAAATGTTATAGTTGTGACAGAAAACAATTTAATATGTTATTCTCATTTATTTTATTTTTTGTTTGTAATTTTTTTCTGGTATAATTAAACTAAAGTGTACATATTTAAAGTGTAAAATTTGTTTTTAACATCATGAAATTATCACTACAGTTAAGATAATAAATATTTCCGTCACCCACTAAGGTTTCCTTATGCCTCTTTGTAATTATGTTTACTTTTTACTTTATCATAAGGCCAGGAGGTAAGAATTAATTAGATTTAGATCAACACAAGTAAATCTTGCACTTTCTCTACTAGGTATGCAGAATTATAATTAAATCACAATGAAAATAACAAAAACTGTTCTTTTGAAATTCAAGTGGGACATGTAATTGTATCATAATGTAGGTTCTTGGACCCATAACTGTGTAATGTTTATTCATTTGTTTGCGGAACAAATATGCATGAAGCATCTACTCTGAACCAGGTGTTATTCCAGAAGATAAGGACACAGTGCTAAAGAATTAATTCCCTGGAATGGTTTACTGGGCAATAAATTAAAAGTCTTATGAGAAGAGCATAAGGTTCCAGATTCTTTCTTTCTCTAATGTAATGAAAAAAGAAATGGCAGAAATAGAAAATACTCTCCGAAACATTAAATTGTGATGGGTTTTAACACAAATGAGTTTATAAATATCATTTGTATATAATCAGGTTTCAATAACAAAGCTGGATTTTTATATTTCACCCTAATGTTAGACAGTAGAGATCATAAGTGCTAGTCATATTCAAAATAAGTGTATATTAACACAATTTTAAAATATGATATTAACATCAAAATTCTTATAGGGACAATAGGACTAAACAATAGTAACGGAGTTCAGGATTTTTTTAGATAATAGTGCAATAAAAATATCATGAACTTATAAAATCAGTTCTATAATAAACAAGTTCATATACTTTTTTTAGAGGAACAACATAATGTTTATCTGTTCAGGGAGATGGGGAATTTTTATATTATGCTCCAGTTTTGTGAAACAAAAGTGGTTTGTATCTTTTTTTTTTTCAACGTTTTTTTTTTAAATTTATTTTTGGGACAGAGAGAGACAGAGCATGAACGGGGGAGGGGCAGAGAGAGAGGGAGACACAGAATCGGAAACAGGCTCCAGGCTCTGAGCCATCAGCCCAGAGCCCGACGCGGGGCTCGAACTCCCGGACCGCGAGATCGTGACCTGGCTGAAGTCGGACGCTTAACCGACTGTGCCACCCAGGCGCCCCAAAAGTGGTTTGTATCTTAAAGGTATCAGATATTTAAAAATTTTAATAAGCAAGCCTTAAGAAAGAGAAAACAGATTCTCTAGCATTTATTGTTTAGCTTACCATGTGACACTTATTTACATATATTATGTCTTATGTTAATCTAAAACAACCCCGTTATGTATCATGTTTTCCCATTTAAGAGAGAAACTGATGACAGCCAAGTGACACATTTGGGAACAGAAATCTACAGTCTTTTGATTACAAGGTGGGTCATAACACAACAGTTACTGACAGAAATGCTAATCTCCTGAGAGAGATAGCAAGAGCATATAACTTCAGTACAGTGAACATCTGTCACAATTAAGTTAATAATTGACATGATGAATTGAACTTCTGTGTAAAACAAATATAGTTTGCGAGGTAAATATCAAAATAGTTAATGACCTTTGCCTTTTTTTTGGTAAGATTATGGTTGATTTAAAAAAAAATTTAATGTTTATTTATTTTTGAGAGAGAGAGAGAGAGAGAGAGAGAGAGAGAGAACATAAGTGGGGGAGGGGAAGAGAGAGAGGGAGACACAGAATCTGAAGCAGGCTCCAGGCTCTGAGCTGTTAGCACAGAGCCCGATGCGGGGCTCAAACTCACAAACTGCAAAATCATGACCTGAGCCGAAGTTGGATACTTAACTGACTGAGCCACCCAGGAGCCCCAAGATTATGGTTGATTTTGTTTTCCTTCTTCTTTTGTTATCAAGTCTTTTTATGGTCAATGTCTTACTTTTCCTACCCAGTCAGGATAGGTTATGTCATGTTGTAATAAAATCTCAGCCCCAAAGATCAGAGGCTTAAAAATAGGTAATGTCAGTTCTTTCTTCTATAACTTGTCTAACATGGGTTGGTAGGATAGCTCTGCACATTGCAGTTGCTCCAGGACTTTTAGACAGATGCTCTTATCATCGTCATGGCATGGAGATGAAAACGTGACACTGATTAGTGGCCCCTTAAAACATCCACTAAGAAGTGATTCAGTACTTTTTGCTCACATTTCATTGGTGAAAGAAAATCACATAACTTAGCCTAGCTTCCAAGGGGATAAAAGAACGTAAGTCTGTTTTGTCCCTAAAAGCAGAGTCAGAAGGGGAGCCTGGGTGGCTCAGTCGGTTGAGCTTCCCTTCGGCTCAGGTCATGATCTCCCGGTTTGTGAATTCAAACTCCGTGTTGCCTCTGGCTCTGTGCTGACAGCTCCGAGCCTGGGGCCTGCTTCGGATTCTGTATCTCTCTCTCTCTGCCCCTCCCCCGCTCACACTCTGTCTCTCTATCCTTCAAAAATAAATAAACATTAAAAAATTAAAAAAAGAAGCAGAGTCAGAAATATTTGGTGAATAGTACTAGTAACTATAAAACTGAATAACTTTATAATTCCCTAAAATGTGTTAAAATTAAAAAAAAACTTATTTAAAATTAATTATATAAAATTTACTAGAATGTTGATTCTTGGTAGCCAACATTATGAAGTTCAAACCAAGATTATCCCTAGTATAGTGTTCCCCTGGGGGACCCTGCTCATGCCTCCAGCCTGTCCAGGGATAGTCAGTCATTTCAAGTTCCAGGGTTAGCTCTTTCCACAGAGTTCCTTTGACTTACCTCTCTTCTTAATTTTTTTGTATGATTTTAGGACATGCCAAACCCTTCGTAATATCTTTTGACCTACTTGTTCTTATTCCTAGGCACCCCTAGCTGACATACCCCGCATTTCAACCCCAGTAGACATGTCACTGTACAACAAATTCATCACACTACTTCACAGCTCCGTATCCTTCCATTTTCTATTCTACCTGCCCTTAACATGCTTGAGACACAGTTTAAATGTCATTTGTTTTCCCTCTCTCTAGTCAGGTGATTTTCTTGCTCTCACCTCCTGTTTGGCCATAACACTTTTATGTGACTCTTTTAGCACTTAGCATACTGTATTATAATTTGTAATACAGCATTTTACATACCTGAACAATAGGAAACAGTTGTTTCTTCTTAGAACAACAAAGTGCTTGATAATGAGGTAGTTTACGTAATCAGCATATGTCATCAGTATACAATAAGTTTATGAAGACAGAAATAATTTTCAAAATAACAATTGTCTTCAAATATGTTTTCAAGTTACATATATTACAGGAGTTAATAAGAGATGGCCTCCCTCCATCTGCCAGTGAGAACTGATGAAGTGAACCCAAATTAAAGAAGAATAGTAAAATCTAGCTGAAGTACCATATGTGCTGTTTGGGGCTCTAAAGTCCATGTTAGTTGACTGGCTATCAAATAGGCTAAGAAATTTAAAAATCAATATTGTATCATTTACAAAGCATACTTTAATATAATCAGATTTGCCTGGATTTAGAAAATCTGAGGACATCACCCAAAGCAATCTACAGATTTGAGGCAATTGCTCTTAAAATAATGGAAAAATTCATCCTAATATTAATTCAGAATTCCAACAGATCACAAATTAGGGTGTGACTATGTGGATTGCTTTGGTTGATAAAATGTGAGCAACAGTGTTGCTCATTTTTAGATGGAAAGATTTAATTGCCTGGCACTTAATTCTCCAACTCACCCATTCTCTGCCACAGCAATTGTGCAATAAGTTCAAAGCATCCTAAAATGCTGGCCCAAGATATCAAAAATAGCTGCCCTGGAGAATTATCTAGATTTACAGCAAACCTTATTTTTATGAGACATACAATCTTGTTCTATTAAATTGCTGTGATTTGGGGAATGATTTTTCCTATAGCATAATCTAGTCTGGTAGTTCTCAAACTTCACTGTGCATTGAAAACATTAGGAAAATGTGTTAAAACACTGCTGGATTTACTCCCAGTTTCTGATTTAGTAGGTGTGGGATGTGGCCTGAGAATTTTTCTTTCTAATAATTTCCCAAGTGATCATGATGCTATAAGTCTAGCGACCACACTTTGAGAATCACTGATCCATCTAATCTTAAATAACATGCAAGTTATCACATTTGGAAAAATACTTGACAGTAAGTCAAATTTGGCAATATAATAAACAAAAGCATACTTTTATAGATAAAAACAAATATAAAAATTGTAAGCAAATGTAGAATGGTTTTATAGTGACTTAACATTGGTAAAATTGTAAATCACTTATGAAAAATATTTATTCAGTAATATGAAAATTTCCACACTGAGTTGTCTTAATTCTGCTGAATATTTCTGTCCTTAGAGTATTTTAAACAGTCTTGAATTAGTTTTAATATGGAGGAAGAACATTACACCATAAATATAGTAAAAATTGTCAACTATAAATTTAAAAAAAATTAGAATAATCCAGCATATGTTTTATAATATCTATTTCAGCAAATTCATAGTTTTACTTTTTAACATAACTTTAAAGAATTTTTCAAAAAGTATTAATTGCATGACTAATGATTCTGATTTGTCAATTAAGCATTTTAAAAAATTTCCTGTTCCATTTTCACAATGAACTTTTTATCCTTTTATCCAATTGGAATAATTGGGTTGGCATTAAAGAAAGAAAATTAAGTCAGCCCTTGAAATCTTAGCACTAACTTGTTAATTACCCCCATTAATTATACAATGAGGAATGACAAGCAATAATTCCCTTTCCTAAAGTATGGCTGAAGGTCAGAGAGCTATCTTACTGGCATATTGAGAGATCAAAGCAAATGATGCAGTTTTTCTTTTAAATGCCATCAGACATCACTGGAAGCTCACCCAAGGAACTAAGTTAATGTTTTAAACATAATCTTTAAACATTATTTTTATCTGTTAAGGGAAACAATACTTACTATATATTTAGAAGTAAAATGACACTCAATAGCAAAACCATGAACAATCCAATTAAAAAAACAGGCAAAGGACCTGAATATACAGTTTTCCAAAGAAGACATACAGGTGACCGACAGGCAAATGTAAAATGCTCCATGTCACTAATCATCAGGAAAATGCAAGTCAAAACCACATTTTTATCACCTCAAACCTATTAGAAGGGCCATCATCAAAAAGACAAGAGATAGCAAGTGTTGGCAAGGATGTTTTGATTATTCATTTGCAATGTAGATAATTTTTTCCCAAATATGCTTTATATAACTTACATTCAAAACAAGATAAACATTTAAACAATGTTGAGAAGGAAACAGAAAACTTTTAGAGGGCAGTTGTGTTAATCCATTCAGGAACTGAATTTTTAAAAAGAGTTTCTGATACAGAATCAATTCATTTTTAATCAAGCATCCAATAAACAACCCATAATAACTTACAGAAATGGATATATGTTAGACTTATTTCTCTTCTTATTTACTCCAAATCTCATTGCAATTTAAAATGAATGCTGTCATTTTTTAGGGGTCAGTGCTTTAGACCATCATTACTAAGTGACTCATATAAAAATGAGTTCCTATGTAGAAGTCTTTACAGTGAATTATTTTTAAAGAAATTACATTATTGTCATTTTGTCATTAGTTTATAGAGCATCCTGGAATAGTCAATAATGGAACATATACATATATAAAACATATACATATATATGTATGTACATGTAAATATATATACACCTATAAAAGAAGTGATAAATATCACAAAAATCTTCAGTTTCCCCAAAATCCTTCTCGAAACTAAGAAAATAAAACCAAAAACAAACAACAAAACCTCCCTTGCCTTGACATTTTTTGTATCTTTCTCCTTAGATTATGTTTTTCTCCTGGCTATTTGTCTGAAACGTTCAGATATTCCCATGACATATTTCCTCAGCTCATTAAAGTCTTAGCTCAAGTGTCACCTTCCGAGTAAGGTCTCTTCTGATAAACCCAACCTAATATTGTAATCATCTTTTATACTCCTTATACATCTCCTTGCTTTATGTCTCTCCATAACACTTATAACATTTGATATAATAGACATATTTTTTTTATTTCTTATCTCCCTTTTCTAGAATACAAACTCCACAAGTCAAATAGCTTTTGTCTGTTTTGTTCACTCTTGTATCTCCAGTACCTAGAACAATGGTGACACACGGTAAATATCTATTATTTGTAAACTAAATAAAGCAATAAACTTAAAATAAAACAATTGAAGAAGAAAATAAATAGATGAATTAATTATAAAATATTTAGTGTTCTCATGCCTAGAAAAACATCACTCCTGCTAAATGGGTAACATGAGTATGCTGCAAATAAGATTTACTACAGAATTGAGGATGAATTATTTTATCAACCAAAGTCTTGCATCCTACAAAAAAACAGAATTATCAACTTACACAGGTAGGAGTCGGGGAAGGTTACTTCACATTTATACTTTGTAAGAATATTATAAGATGCATCCTGAAGGTGGTGAATAGATAACCAAATGGGAAGGGCATATCAGGCAGAGAGAACAGTTTGTGCACAGCAAAGAGGCTTGAAACAGCACAGCATGATTGGTAAGGGGGGATGACAATTATTCAAGGAAGGCTGTGGCATAAGTATTGAGAGAAGAAATACCAGGAAAGCAAAATCAAACAGGCATGAGAATGACAATGACAGAGGCTGCATGTGTCATGCTGAGAAATCAGAACTCATTCTTCTAAGAACTGAGGATTTGCCAAATAGTGTTAAGTCTGGGAATAACATCACCAGATTGTCATTTCAAAAAAGACTATTTTGTCCGCATCAGATGAACTTAAATAGGGTACCAGGCAGAACACAGTCAAGGTTGTATACAAGTATGTTAACTAAGACAGGTGGTGGGGATGGAGAATAGAGCTAAATTTGAGAATTGCGAGATACAAGGGAGAAGTATTAAGTGATCAGTTGGAAATGAGGGATGAGAGAAAGACAAGAATCTAGCATGATCATTAAGGATGGGGCTCAGAAACCCCATAAATAGGGAAAACCAGGAGAAAAAGCATGTTTTGGAGTAAAAACAATGAGTTTGGTTTTCATCACGTTGGATCAGTTGTGCCTCTGAGATATCCAAATAAAGATGTCCAATGGTGTCTGGATCTATGAGTATGGAACATGGTGGAAACAACCGAAGGCGTCGATCAATTATCTATAGCATAGAGGCAGAGAAAGGTATGGGTCACGGGAAAAACGTTAGGGAGAATGAAATCAATAAGCAGAGAACAAGACTGAAAAAACCTGGAATATCAGTTTTTAAGGAGCAAGGAAAGAAATAGGAGTTTAAGAATATAAAAATAGGAATAAAAGGCTAAACGAGGGCGGTAACAAGGAGAGAATGATAGCAGAGAAACCGAAGTGGGAGAGTTATTTTTTCCCCTGAAGAGGGAGTAGTCAGAATTGTCAAGTGCATCAAAGAAATAATACAAGTATTATCCTTCTCCCTATGCTACTCAGAGAGGGAGACAAACACCAGGAAAACACTCGGAGAAAGTAGCTACCAAGAGGCTCATGCCAGATTTATCAAGTTCCAGATTTAAATTTAGGAAAACTGGCAGTGTCTGTCTCTCACCAGGGAATTATTTCACTTTATTATTATTATTTATTTGTCTTCCAATGAAAGCAAACACTGCTGATCACTGAGGTCTGGTATAAGACCTGCCCCTTCTGTTTCATTAGACCTACATATACATAGGAATACGAATTGTATGATTATTGTGGAGAAATATTATTTTTGTGTTTTAGGATTGGCATATACTTTCAAGACTTTAAAACTTAAAAACATTAGTTCTTTGAATATGTTTAAAAATATTCACTGTCACGTAATCAGACCCCAAGTAATAATATTCCAAAAATTTTTATGCTTGCTTAAATCATAATAAAGAAACTATATTCAAGCAAAACCAACTTTGTGGAAACACTAATATACCAAGCTATGTAATCAACTATACCCAAATAATTAGGCTTAACTCATAATTGCTAATTGTATGTGCACTTGGAATTAAAGAACTTCAAGCTTTGCACTTGGAATGTACAACATATAATCATCTTAGATCCAAATTACCCCACTTCCTGAAATAAAATTGAAATTATTTGGTTATAAGTTTTATAATACAGAAATTGTTCTAATACTGAAAATCAGTGTCTTCCAGGAATATATATTTTCATATTAACTTATTCTCTTGAATAATTTTATTTTATCCTATTTAAATATAGGTCCAAGATAAAATAAATTTTTACTATTAACTGATCTTATATATTATTAAACTAACTCCAAAGCACACAAAGATGTATCTAGAACATAGTCTATACATATACTACATCTAAGTTAATAAAGTTAGTAAAGAAAGCATTTATGCTCCTTAGGATAAAGGCTATAGCCTTTTTTTCTATATTGATATCATAGAAAGTAACCAAAGATCAGCCTGTTAAATATTATAATACCTTTAAAAATGACTAATTCTTTTCATTAATTAAAATAATTTATATTCTCTCCTTTAAATCCTCCCCTTATCTATATCAATATCCATGACCACTCACTCAGTAAATAATGACTATTCAAAAAAAATTAATTTTTTTAATAAATAAATATATATTTAATTGCAGTCAAAATAGAATACAAGTACAATTCATGCTAGCTTTCTTATACAAGTTTTTAAATGATAGAAGAAATCATATCTATATATGATTCCTGAAAAATGTTGAATCTATTTATTCAATACAAATACTAAAAAGTGACCTAACCTAAACTGACCTTGGGCAGATTACTTAATCCATTTGAGATTCATTGTCTAAGCAACAGATATAATAACACCTCTTTAAGCATTCATTCCTTAAATACTTATTAAGGTATATCCAATGATCCAGGTAATACCTAGGTGCTAATGACAGAACAGTTAGTAGCCTTAGGGCTCATTCTGCTCAGACATGTATTTGATCCAGTAGAAAATACAGTCAAGAAATGTCATTCATAATGTGATTATAGCTCCCATGGGTGAGGGTCAAGGGATAACCAAGGGCTGAGACGGGTTGGAGGAAACCTATTCCAGCCTTGGGACCCAGGGTTGGGGTAGATTTTCTTTGTAACATCTAAGCCAGATGGTACATATGAATGGTATATATGAACATGTATGTGCAAATGTACACATGCACATGTGTGTGCATTTAGTGGATTGGAGGAGTGGGGACCAGAATGAGAGCTTTCCAGGTGAACAGAACAGTAGTTTGGGCAACCTGAAAGAAGTTTAATGGCTGCTGGTAGGCAGAAGAGCCAGTCAGTCACTCACTGAAGGAAGCAGGGATGGTGGATGATAACCTATTTCCTTTGGGACTCATAGAATTGTTTTGACAATTAAGTGGAATAGTTTATATAACAGCAACTACAACAATGCCTAGTGCATTATAGCTCCTTTCTGTAGTTATTTTCCTTCTATTCTCCTAATTTCCAAAGTTGTACCAGTCATTTAGTAGCAAAACTGGGAATAGAATCCCAGGCTTCTGTTTACCAGTCCAGAGTTCTTTGTTAATGGACTTCTGGTCTATAAACAAAGATGAAACACAGGGATTTTAAAGCAAATATTCAGAACTTATCCTGGAATTGCTTACGAGCTGACAGCTATCCAACTTATTTTTAGTTTATATTTAAAGTGAATCATATGTTCCAAAATGACTGACAGAAACATAGCTTTGTTTCTGAAGCCAATTCTTCTCCATCATTTTTGGACATCATTCAGAGCTATAACAGACTTTCAGGGTGTTTAAAAGCATTCATCCACGACAACAACAAATGCTAATTATCATAAAAAATAAAACAGCTCCTGTTAACATCATTCTAAGAATTTCTCCTACTCCAGCACTATATTTCATCTATCATCCCATCTGTTTTGGGGGTGGGAACAAAGACTGGATGGAAGTATAATTATCATGTATCAAACTGGACAACACAACAAAATAGAAATGAATATAAATGGGAGGACTAGCATACATAATAAATAAATCTGGAAAGGGAAAAAGGAAATGTAAATAAAATGGCACAATGTGTCCTGCAGTAAACAGCAGATACATAAATCCATAATGGAGTCAATAATGTTTATCTTGCTGAGTATGAGGTGGATTTTTTCCCATTTCAGTTCACAGTCCTTGCTATAATCAGATTGCACTGCACATGATCAAATAGACATCTTGTTCACTTGGGCAGTTTACAAATCCTCTCTACTGAATTATGTCATTAAAATACCACCTTGAGACTTTTAAACATACCTGCAAAGACAAAAAAAAAATCTATTTCCATGTATTTATGAATACATTTCAAAGGGAATCTTAGAGTCAGTTATGTCCTATAAAAATATCAAACACAGCCACATTCTCAAAAGTGTTAAATTAAAAGGGACTACAAGTGTCCAGTTGCAAATGTAATTAGTTCATTAAAAATATGGTAAAAACATGGACAATCATATATCCCTAAGTAGGAACTAGAAGCTCAATCAGGGCCAGGACTTTTTTTTCTTTTATTGGCATAAACACACTTGCAATGGTTCTTGGCATGTAGTAGGTGACTGATCAGTATTTTTAAAATTGAATATTGCAAAAATAGAGCAATTACAAGCTTTTATTCTTCTCAGAATATTTTAATACTCTACAAATAATTCTGTAGTGACTATTAATATTTAAATAATCAGATTTTAGAATCTCCAAGTATCTATTTCACTTTCAACTGAGGAATATGCTAAAGCTTCTTTTAAATAGTAACAATTATTTTAATACATATATTCTGAGATCAAGTCTCCATTAAAGGTATGTACACTGAATTAACTAATTACATTTATTTCCCTGTTTAAATTTGCTTCAATGATATAAATGTTTAGAATATTATTTAAACCAAAAGATCAATTACATATGAAGCTTTACTTTATCAAATTGTTGTTTGATCTTGATCACAAATCCCATTATCTTTTTAGTGAATCACTCAAGAACTACATACGTGGAATAAAAATGTTACAATACACACATATACATACAAGCAGAATAGTGAAGAAGGTGTTATGTCCATAAGCATTTTGAACTTTCTAATATCCTTTATACCCTTAGGAGTTTTAAGATAATAAGACATAAATGCAAATATCACATGCATAACATACACCTATATGCATCTGTATATGTGTGTGTATATACCATGTGTGTGTGCATGCATCTATGAAGGTACATGATATTTGCACATCATTCACTTGAATTATATCAGAGGGAATGGAGAAGTAAATAATCATTGGATTCATAATGCATGTGTACTCATTTATATATTTATATATATATATTATATATATATAATTTATATATTTATATATAATATATATTATTATATATATTTTTATATATTTATATATATATTTATATATATATAATATATATTTATATATATTATATATATATAAAATTTATATATTCCTATATACAACAATTCATAAACATATGTGGACAAATTTGTAACTGAGGATGCCCTGTACCATCACATTATACAACTCAGAAAAACCATTCACATAGAATCTACCATTTATAACATGATATATAGAACTTTACCAATGACAGAAAAGTAATGATTTGGGAGTAAAACATCAGACAACAAACTTAATAAGTCTAATTTGAGTTAAAAGACACATCAAAGGTACTTACTAAGTTATTTTTTGAAGGTCTTTGTTGAGGTATTTCTAAGTTAAAACTATGTATAAACATTTCACTTTTTAAAAGCAGAAAAATGAAATTACTCTATTGATGTGTATTGAGACTCGCTCTTTCTTAGCCTAATGAAAATGTTTTTCAAAGTACTTTCATTGTTTTCTCAACCCTATGGTTTCCTGTTCCCTGTTCTCCTGGGAGAGCTCTGACATCTATTTGTAGACGGTCCATTCTATTGGCAAAGGGATGGGTTCCTGCATATAGTTCTAAATATTGCACGCATGAACACAGTATGCTGATGGAGTACTTTGGAAGAATTAAAATTCAAATGAATTCCAATTTTTGTGTCAGCATAAAGGTATAATGAAATGTCTCAGAATACAACATTATTTTTATGGTCTACTTTAAGGATCATTATTTACACCATTGATAAGCATCTTAATGTATGTAAGACTCTTATCACTAAATAATAACCAAAATAGTATGACCTTCTACCAATATAACTGCTAAGGAAAATAAAGACTTTATTTTCAATGTTTACTTTCATATATTTACCTATGAGATGTATTTTTAATTGCTACTTTAAAACAACTACTCATATATAAAAATAATAACATACATTAAAACAGGAAAGCACAGACAACTTCTAGCAGCAAACATTCATTAAAATATTCATAGAAGACACTGAAATAAATACCACTTAGTAAATTATATTATCCAAGTCCCTAAAGTATGTCTACACATAAATAAGTCCAAACACTCTGAGTATTTCAGTGGTTATAATATTGTTTCAAATATGAGAAAAAAACGTTTTAAACTTTAACATGCTACACAGATATAGCGTTACTACCTTTCATACACAGTTTTTGCACATAACAGCTAGAGAAAATGTTAAGGCAAAATCCTGAATTTCTTGATAAGTTTCATTAATAGCCAGTCATAAAACTTTACTTTGGAAAACTATCCTGAACCTGGCAGAAGAATACTTTCAATAAGTATTTCAATATTAATTTCCACACTATCTCTTTCCTTCATCCAATATTATAGTTCATGCTACCTGGCCCCCCCCACAGGAAAAAAAAAGTGCTTATTTTAAAAATACAGAGAGAAAGTATGTGATTTAACTGTTCTTTGGATGTGTGGACGTTTGATTCCAAATGTCTTTCCAACTCTTTCCTTAATTAAAAATCAAAACAGGAATATAGTAAGAATTTTGAATAAGTTTCAGAATATTATGTGTATTTAAAGCATAGCCCTGAAGGCTACTGATTTTTCTTACCAGTGCTGTCATCATATACAACTGTGACAGTTTTCCACTTGAAGAATTGCACCAAGTCCAAAATGGCGCGGCTGAGTGAAGAGAAGTCTGGGTAAAGACTGACATAGAAGGAATCTTTGTTGTCTGACACCTGGTGCTTCCAGCGGGTCTGTATGTGGGGAACCCCCAGGGCATTGCAGATGGACTGCACAGCATTTGCTGATGAGCTGTGTGAAGGCCCGAAGATGGCAGCCACCCCAAGAGAGAGCTGATCACAGGCTGAGGAGAGAGAGAAGTCTGTCAATAACGAGGAGAGATGCCAGTGTGCCAACATTATCACATTAGTGTTGTGAACCTGAAGGTTTATCCTGAAGAAAGATTTTGTTTTCCTTATAAATAACATCTCCATTTAGCTAATTTTCATATTTTTTTCTGACTGCAAACATGTTCAGTTTGTCAGAAGGGAAATCCTCCAGGCATCTGCAACTCAATGTTCAAATGATTCTACAAATAATGCCAAAAGGGGGAAAGATGAAGAATATTCTAGATTTAAGAAGGAAGGGAAGTGTTCACCCTGCAAAAATAGTTTATATCAGGAAGTTGGGGAAATAGTGTTCCTTCCCAAATTCATTGACCATCCTCCACCATTTTAAATTCTTAATCAGAAGCCATCTGGTTGTTCCTCCCCATCTGAAAAGCTAGGGCAACACAGAGCTAAGTATTTGCACATATCTGATGACACAGATCAAGCTAAGCATTACAGATACCCCTTTAAAACCTGATATGGCTTATCAAGGATGATTTCATATAACTTAATCTCATCGAGAAAATTATTAGATAAATACTTAATCATTTTTTTACTTGACTTTTGTATACTGTAAGTCTTTTATATTGTTCTAAGTTAATTTTTGAGGTTTGTATTCACTCACAGAAAATTTTATTCACGTCAATAATAAATACAGTAATTAAGAAAGGCATAAACAACCTAGAAGCTATTCAGATTAGAATAGACTATGATAGGACTTCAAATTCTATAAGGTCCCTCAAAGCAACTAGGGAGTTTGGGCCTAGAAAGTAAATAACTATTGGAAACATGAAAATCATCTTTAAATATTTGTAGATCTGGCCTGTGAAAGAGGCTTAAGTTTGTTTCATTTGATTAGAAAAGGAAGAATAGGGCAAATGGTTAGAGGTTCATCACAAATTTTGGCACAATTTAAATTTTAAAAAAATTAAAGGGAAGTAATAAATGTCAAAAAGTGGAAATCTGTTCCAAGAGGCATTGGTTTACCCATCCCTGCAAATATTTAAACAGGACTAAGGAGAAGTATTATTGGGATTTAGGCATTAATTATGTGTTCAGACTGAATCTCTCCAAAATAGTTTAAAATTATACTGAATTTTAATTCTACTGAAGCAAAATTTCCTTCAGAGATTTCACTGCATAAAACACAATGTGATGGAATGATTCTTAAGCTTAGGGATATTAGTAAGTAAATAAATTATAGTTAAAAAAAATTCACTTTTAAACATTTTCTTCAAAAATTCAGTATGATCTAAGTACATTTTTTGAATATGTAGGTTCTTACTTTTTAAGTAGTGATTGGAATTCTGAATCAGTAGTCATGTTGGAACAGACATTTTTCACGAACTTGGATTTTAATTCATATACGTTGAGAATAAAAGATCTTCCTTTACCAGGTTTTTGACAGAACACAGGTGAAAAAAAGTTGAAAACATTATAGTGGTTTATACAGAATGTTCTGAAATGTGTTTCAAATATGAAATAGTCTTCAGCTATCAGAGGAATCATTTAAAAGTGATGTATGATTCAAATAATAATTCAAGATCTAATACATCAATGTATTTATTTGCTCAGCAAAACAGTATCACTTATGAAAAGTATAAGAGCATATAACAGAGAAAATGTTGAAATGTAAACATCTAATTTCTTATCATTTGCTTGCTTTGGAAAAATAATTAAAAAATTTAAATGTCCAAATTATTTAAATTATTTTATAATATATATTAATATATTTTATATTCATATATATTTACTGAGCTACCATAGGTTCAGATATTATACCAGATCTCTCTCTCATATTCCCCTTTCACATATTGCTATGCCTCCCAATCAGTAATAGCTCAGTAAGCAAGAGCTTCAGAAGGTAAGACCCAAACCATGACATTTACCCTCTCAACATATCACAAAGTTACTTAATTATGCTTATTTGAGTTTTCCCCAGTTTCAGACAAAGTCAATTAATGAATTTGATTCCCAATGGATTTTAATTTCATAAACGCTTTTTAGTATTTTGAAACCAAATGAGTTGAGGACCTTATAATTCCCAAGATAGTAACCTGTTTGCTATCAGAACACACTAGACTGTTTTTGTTTTACATTGCTCCTTTGAATTCACCATTAAGAAATGTATTGATATTTTTTTATACTTCACTCATATTCCATATTCTTTGGTCTAAATGATTTCATTTGAGACAGAGCTTCTTCTTCCTAATGGAAATAATCCTGAACTATGTCACTAATCAAACGCACTTGTCTTGCAGTTAATGACTTATTTTGCAATTATGATGACAAATGTAATACTTCACAATAACCTTTACCCTTTTTTTCCAGCCTTTAAAACCTTTCATCACCCTGACATGGTTCTGAAATGTGGAAACTTATTTGTATTCTCAAAGATATGAATTCAAAGGGCAAGCAGAATTTAGGCTTTGATAAACACTAGTTAGCTGGGGGGATAAAAAAGATACTTTCATCTCAAGGAATATTGTACCTTATCAGTTGCCATTAATATTAATGAAATTAGAAGAAATCTGGACCAACTTAGAATTATAAATAATTATGTACATTTCTTTCAATGTTAGGTAGCTAATGAAACAATACGAGAATTACAGAAAGGTAATGTTGTTTTTAAAAATATAAATTTAGAACAAATGCTTTATAATCCCATTCCTTTGTGAAAAATCTATATTATGAAATTTAATTCCTATTAGAAGAATGCTAACTATGCAAAACAAAATATCACCCACTTAGACAAGTAAGACAATGGAAACATCTCTCAAAACACATTTACTACCAAAGTTATTGTTTGGTTAAAATAATGCCTTGATAATAGTTTCACTATTACCTTCCTGACTTTCTAAATGTTAAACTCATATTCCACAAAGTTATTTTTCTGTTCTTATCACTAAAAAAAACAGTTTGACAACAAAATAAAAGAAATGACAAAATTTCTAAAGTATTCTAATTATATCTTCCTATAATTCAATTTTTTTTAATTTTTTATTTTTAATGTTTATTTTTGAGAGAGACAGAGACAGAATGCCAGTGGGTTGGGGCAGAGAGAGAGGGAGACACAGAATCGGAAGCAGGCTCCAGGCTCTGAGCTGTCAACACAGAGCCCGACGCGGGGCTCAAACTCACGAGCTGTGAGATCATGACCTGAGCCCAAGTCAGACGCTCAACCGACTGAGCCACCCAGGCGCCCCTATAATTCAATTTTCATATCATTAGCCATTTATTTTCAGGTATAAGAAGAAACATCCAATAGTTTTAAAAATGGGCATGAAGTACACATAAATGAAAGGCTGTTGAAAATTTTCCAATAAAGTTTTTTTTTTTAATTTTTTTTCAACGTTTATTTATTTTTTTGCGACAGAGAGAGACAGAGCATGAACGGGGGAGGGGCAGAGAGAGAGGGAGACACAGAATCGGAAACAGGCTCCAGGCTCTGAGCCATCAGCCCAGAGCCTGACGTGGGGCTCGAACTCCCGGACCGCGAGATCGTGACCTGGCTGAAGTCCGACGCTTAACCAACTGCGCCACCCAGGCGCCCCTCCAATAAAGTTTTAAGATTGGGCTGACATTATGAAGTAACTTGGAACTACAGAACTTTCAAGGTAGTCAGTAAATTGAGACAATAGTGATAATGTACTTCTTGGAAATGACAGATAACACAATAAAAATGTAATAATGGATTCCAAAACTAGGTAAAATCCACTGCTGTATAGTTTTATTTAGTGGGTTCTTAAAAATAGGAATCGTTTAGTAAGAAAAGGATTATTGCAGGGGAACAATTTACAACAATCATAGACCTAACTGAGTTTATGTTATAAATGATTTTGTCATAATAGGTAATCATAACACCTTACCTTCTTTGATAAAATTTACGTGCAGTTTGGAAAGAAACATTGCATGAAAATATTCCTAATGACTTATTAATTATATTTGGAATTAAGAAATCTCTTAAGAATACCTATAGAATTGAATTCCAGAAAATACAATGTTAAATATTTGTCAATTACCTTTCTTGGATGCTTCAAAACTGTCATAGAGGTTTATCTTCTGGGTGTCATAAGTTAGGGTGGTATTGGGCAACAACGTTCTGTTTCTGTTGATTGTGTTCACAGCAAATCTGAACGCAAGTTCCTCAGCTCCCATTGGGCCAGATTCCACATATTCAAAAATACCACCTGGCGAAAAGAATAATCATGCAGTTTTACAAAAGGGAGAAAATGTGTAACATTTTCTGTAATTTTATGTATATGTGCATTTATGGGTGATAAAGTACACATGTTATTTGCTTAAGTACATGGAGTTTGTGCTTACTTTTTTATGGACTTGAATATTTGGGATGTGCCCTTTTAGATAAATCCACACTGTAAAAATTTCTTTGCTATTGCCATCATTATTTAACACAGCTTAAAAATGACTTTGCCTTTTTTCTTCTGGTAATTCCTTCTTTTAGGGCCTAGATATATATAGGTCTTGCCTTAAGTATTGAGTATTAGCCCTCAAAATTTTGCACACAGTTCCAGAATAATCAATCGTCTACATTGATATAAAGCTATGAAGTTAAGCATCAGGAAAGTTATATTAAATTTGTCTCCATTATCTGAGAAATCAGAAATCTTTAGCATAATTTCTATGGCACTTATTGTGTTAAAAGCCCCAAATACAAACTAACTTGCAAATTCTACCATCTTCCTTCCAAGAAAAGAGAAAAAAGCGTCATTTCTGTATTTGTTTTGCTCTAAGTCTTTTTTAGAAGATACTTGGACATTTGTGAAAGATAAATCTCCAAAACAGAGTAAAATCCCTTAATTGGTGAATATCATGGAAGTATATAATTTAGCCCATAAAATGTAGAATACAATTCAAAAACATGTCCTGTCCATTTGTTACCTTTTACCTGTTATATCTTAGTCCACTTCCTTCATTCTTGTCCCAACCTTGCTTCTTACTGATATCATTTCTATTCAGTTATGAGTGACCTATGGGAACCTTGCCTCCAACAGAATCTCTTCCTTATTGTTACTTTGGTAAATGGAATGAAAGGGGGAGCATCTGATATTTGACACTGTCCAACCTCTGTCCTTGGGAAAGTAGTACTACTTAAACAATAGAAAGCATTTATCTCTCTTCCTTTCAAATTTCATGCCATGTGCTCTCAGCATAGGCATTCACAAATTAAACTCCCTTGGATAAACCATTTCCACACCTTGCAATTCATACCTCATTAAAAGTCTTCTGACATATGAATGTCAGGTGACTATACTATCAGCAAACTTCCTACTTTAAATTCATAAGAAGACATGGTATGGTAACAATGCCTCTAAATATGAGAAATTAGGACTCAAGAAAATACCACAGTGCTCAGACAAATTTATATTCAGGAAGAATTGGAAAATTTGTTATTTGACACCATACTAGTTTGAAATATTTCTCTTATTCTTTCAGCTAAATTGATGGAATAATTATCAGAGCAGTCAACTTATTATGAAATAGTGCTTTTAGTATATTTAAAATCTTTGGAGACTTATGCTAAGCAGAAGGACAATAAGTATTTACATGCCTAATGGGTGTCAAGAACCAAATCAGATATCTCGTATATATGGAGGAGAATAATGGTATGTGCCTAAATTCTGAAGCCAAAATGGGTTCATATTCTGGTTCTGCCATTTGCTGTCCATTTAAATTTGGGTAGTTGCTTAAATCCTCAGTCTAAATTTCTTCATATCTTAAAAAAAGGATTATAATTAACACTACTGCATAGAGTTGTTATAAAAATTAAATGCTACCTCATAACAAAACACTTAGATTGTGGTTGCCATAAAGTAAGCACTCTATAAGTGATTAAGGTTTCATTGAATCTTCAAAGTAATCCCAAGTAGTATTATTTTAGGAAAGAACTCTTTTGGCCAAAGATCATATAACTATGAAGTTATAGAGCTAACATTATAATATGTTCATGAAAAAATTAAAAGCCCTTACTTATTCCACTACAAACTAGTTCCAATACAAACTTATTCCACTACAAAAACTTCAAAATTTCATTCAGGTAAAATACACTAAAATTCCTAAAAGGTGAGACATGCTGACTTTAATATAATATGTAATTAGAACTGTAAAATCCTACATATGGAACAGAAAAATAATAGAGCAATTGTAAGATATTTCTTAAAATTAATTAGGAATAAAGAGTCAATTAGAGAAATGCAAACCTGAAGTTGTTTCTTAATGGCACAATAAAATGAAAAACTAAATCTTCTACTTTCCTCAGTTCAAATTATAGTTTCTATGTGATATACATACAAAAGAAAAATACAAAAACGGTCAATATTTGATGACAGTGGGTTAAAATGTCCCCATCCTTTATCTCTCTTCAAAATAAATAATTCAAATGTAAGTTTATATATTTGTTAGTGGTCTGAATATTTAAAGAAATCTTTTTAATTCCTTAGGACAACCCACTTTTATCTTAATTAAATAAAATAAATAATTTTTATTGATCCAAAGCCAGAATTTAAAATTTTGCATATAAAAATTAAAAACACCCAGATCATGCAAGCTTTCCAAGCACAATATCTTCTATAACACCTTCCAGCCACATACTCAAAAAAGAAAGAGAGAGAGAGAGAGAGAGAGAGAGAGAGAGAGAGAGAGAGAGAAAGAGATATCACTACTTCTTATGTGTGGAGGGCAAGGATGGGCAGGTAGGGTAAAAGAATCTAGTAAAGAGTTACTTTTTAAAAAGTATTTGGTGGGTTCCTCAAACTTATGTAGGAAAAAAAGGGAGTTTTTGTAATTCTGTTTAAAATTTTGGAAAGTTTAATAACATCTAACACAGTAATTGGTCAAAAAAGAAAAGTATAATCACTATATTAGGTGATTAGATGATTAGGTATAAGGACATTACTGATGGAGATCACTAATTATTCTTGATTAATAAAAGGGAAAATATTTTTAGAAAAATAATGGAGTCACAATGAAGCTTTATTAAGAAAAAAATCACATATTAATAGTAAATGTTATATTTAAGTGTAAAATAGAAAGAAAGTCCTGGTAATGTCAGGAAAAAGATAAGAATGTGTACATTATTGACTTTTACTACTATTCTGAGAATTTCAATAAATGCAGTTAGAAATAAAAATACTTATTAAAACATATAGATTCATGTTTATTTCATTATATTTACAGAAGAGACACAATGGTGTTTGATAACAATGAAAATAACAAAATTGAGAGAATTTATCACCAACAAACCTTCACTACAACAGGTATTAAATAAATGAGTTCTTTAAGCAGAATAAAAAATGATCCCACAGGGATCCACCAAATTTCTAAAACATATGAAATATAAAAGAAGGGGAAATACGTGGGTGATTATTAATGAATTTTAACTAAACAAGCAAGAATAGTAATATCTTATGAAGTTTGTAATGTATTTAAATTAAAGTGCATGATAATAATAACAAAGTTGAGAAAAAATAAACAAAATTAAAGAATGTAAATGTTCTAGCAATATTGAGAGAAAGGTAAAGATAATTATTTTGGATTATAGTAAATCAATAATGCATATTTAAATTTCTTAAGATAGAGACTAATATAATGAACTAGTATATGATCAAAACTTTAATAGATTAAAAGTCACATAATAAAAATATTTTATTTGTCCAAAAAGAATAAGAAAACATAAGTAAGATAAATGGAGAGAAAAACACCAAAAAATTAACAAGATGGTATAAGTGGTAGATCTGAAACAAATGCATCTGTAATTGCATTAAAGGTAAATGGAGTAGATTCACATTTTGAAGTTTAAGATTACCTAACAGGGTAAAAAGGCACAAAACTATAAGCTACCTGCAAGAGAAACAGTGAAAAATAAAGAAAAAGATGGGCAAAGATAGGTTCTAAAACCACATTAGCCAAATAAAAGCTGGTGGAGCTATCTAATGTTACATAAAGTAGACTTGAAGACAAGAAGAGAATAAAGATACAGAGTGTGTATCATAATGATGATAAAGAGGTCAATACACTGGAATGATATAAATCAGACTCGATATACATCTAATAAAAAATATTGACAAAAGAAGAAGGAGTTATAGATCATAGTGGGAAACATTAAAACACCACTCTCAGTAGTGTTAGCAGTTAGTTACTGATAGAGTAAGCAGACAAAAAAATTACTTAAAATTTAGATAATCTAAATATATTTGACTTAATTAACAAAGATGAAACACAGTACCTCAAAATGACAAAATATTTTCTCTTTTCAAATGTGTATTTACCAAAATTGATCATAAGCTGGGTCATATACTAAATCTCAACACACTTAAAAGTTCTGAAATAATTCAGAGCATGTTCCCTCACCACAGTGATATTAAACTAGAAATAAATAACAAAAAGATAACTTAGAAATCCCAAGTTCAAAAATTAAAGAATATATGCCTAAGTAATCTATTGGCCAAGAATGAAATAAAAATGGAAATTACAAAATCCTGGAAACAAAATAAAACTGAAAATTTGGCATTCAAAATTTGCCTAATACAACTAAGTACATTCTTTTTAATTTTTTTTTCAACGTTTATTTATTTTTGCGACAGAGAGAGACAGAGCATGAACGGGGGAGGGGCAGAGAGAGAGGGAGACACAGAACCGGAAACAGGCTCCAGGCTCTGAGCCATCAGCCCAGAGCCTGAGGCGGGGCTCGAACTCACGGACTCAGGGACCGCGAGATCGTGACCTGGCTGAAGTCGGACGCTTAACCGACTGCACCACCCAGGCGCCCCAACAACTAAGTACATTCTTAAAAGAAAATTCAAAAGATTAAAAATCAATGATCTGAGATTCCATCTCAAATATCTAGAAAAACAAACAAACAAATCAAATCCAAAGGAAACAAGAAAAAATACAAAGATTAGAGCAGAATTAAATAAAAAAATATATATATATACATATATATATATATATATATATATATATATATACACATACATACAATAAACTACACACACACGAAGACAAAATTTGGTTATTTGAAATATTATTAAAATGTATAAAATCTTAACAAGTCTAATCAAGAATAAGAAGATAGAAATTATAAAAAAAATTACATACCATCTCTTAAGGATCATATTGATGTACAAATCTTAAATAAAATACAGTAAATGGAATCTAGCAATATATAAGATAATCATGCATCCAAACCAAGTGGGTATGAAGGTTCCTCTAAAAGTTAAAAATAGAACTACCCTATGATCCAGCAATTGCACTACTATTTACCCAAAGAAAACAAAAATATTCACTCAAAGGGATACATGCACCCTGACATTTATGGAAACATTATCTACAGCAGCCAAAGTATGGAAACAGTCCAAGTGTCCACTGACTGATGAATGGATAAAGATGTGGTATATGTATGCAATGGAATATTACTCAGCCATAAAAAAGAATGAAATCTTGCCATTTGCAATGACACGGATGGAGCTAGAGAGTATTAGGCTAAGTGAAATAAGTCAGCCAAAGAAAGACAAATACCATATGATTTCATTCATATGTGAAACTTAAGAAACAAAACAAATGAACAAAGAGAGAGAGACACAAATGAAGAAATAAGAGTCTTAACTACAGAAAACAAATTTCTGTTTGGGAAAGGTGGGTGAGGGGATGGGTGAAATAGATGATGAGGATTAAGTAGTGCACATGTTGTGGTGAACACAAGTATTGTGTGGAAGTGTTGAATCACACTATATTGTGCACCTGAAACTAATATTGCACTGTATGTTAGCTAACTGGAATTTGCATAAAAACCTAAAGAGAAAAAAAAAAGTCGGCTTTATTTTAGGAATTCAAGATGTGCTTAACATATAAAAATAATTCTATGTAATTTAAAATATTAACATAAAATAGAGAAAACTGAACAATCCTTTAATAGTCATAACAATATCATTGATAAATTTCAACTTCAATGCATGATTAGATATCTAAGCAATTTAAAAATAGAAGAGACCTTTTGAGCAAGTATGGTGTATCTATAAATAACCTACATCATACATCAGACTTACTGGTATAATTTTGAAACATTTCCCCATAAGACTGGTAATGAAATAAGGGCGCTCACTATAACCACTTTTATTCAGCATTGAAATGAAAGTCCTATTTAGTTCAATTAATTAGTAATGAAACTAAAAAAAAATTTAAAATAAAAAATATAAGGTTTGAAAAGGAAGAAATTAAATTATGTGTTCTTCTCAGATGAAATGATTGTGTATACAGAAAAATAATACAGATAGGGGTGCCTGGGTGGCTCAGTTGGTTAAGCATCCGACTTCGGCTCAGGTCATGATCTCTCAGTTTGTGAGTTCAAGCCCCACATCAGGCTCTGTGCTGACAGTTTGCTCCGAAGCTGGAGTCTGCTCTGGATTCTGTCTCCCTTTCTCTCTGCCCCTCCCCGCTCACATTCTGTCTCTGTCTGTCTCAAAAGTAAATAAACGTTAAAAAAAATTTTTTTAAAGAAAAAAAAGAAAAAGAATACAGATAATTATTATGATTAAAAGAATGAATTTAGCAAGATGTCATTGGACATAAGATCAATGTATAAAAATAAATGATATTTTTACATATCTACAACAAACCAAAAGGAAAAAATAATTATAAAGAATCATTTTCAATAATAAAGGATATGCAAAATATTGTGGTAAAAGCTATAAAATGTTATTAAGAGAAAATAGGAACTAACTAAACACAGGGATATATTAAATTTATGAAATAAAGAACTCAGTGGGGTGCCTGCGTGACTCAGTCAGTAAGCATCTTACTCTCGATTTCAGCTCAGGTCATGATCTCACAGTTCGTCAGTTTGAGCCTTGCATCCGGCTCTGCACAGTGCGGAGCCTGCTTGGGATTCTCTATCTCCTTCTCTCTCTGCCTGTGCACACCCTCTCCCTCTCTCAAAATAAATAAATAAATAAATAAATAAACTTAAAAAAAAAAACCTCAAGATTTTAAAGGCATTAATTATCCACAAATTTATCTATAGTTTAGTACAATCCCAATCAAAATCACAATAAGACTAAAATACATGTGGGAATGCAAAGGGCCTAAAATAGTAAAGCACTCTTAAGAGAAACAAAAACTGGAGGACTTACACTACTGTATTTCAAGAATTGTAATAATTCAGTTATAAATTACTCAATTTTTGTATTAGTATAAAGATAGACTACTAGATAAATAGAACAGAACATAGAATCCATAAACAGACTCTCACCTGTATAACTGTTGACATATAAGTGATGATTCTATATAGTGCATCAGTGCATAGTGCAAAAGAGTTGTATTTTTAGTAAGTATGTCTGGCTCAGTTTGATAATCACACTTAAAAAAGTCATTTCAATCACATGACTAAATGTGAAAGTTAAACAATACTGTTGTTAAAAGAAAAACAGACTAAGAGAAGGTTTCTTAAAAAAAAAAGCAATAACCAAAAGGTAAAAAATATGACATATTAGACTACATTAAAATTAAGAACTTCCCAGTACAAGAAAAATTCGGAGGATGTGTGCATGTGTGTGTGTGTGTGTGTGTGTGTAAAACAGAGAATTCATCTCTTTAAAATATTCATAAAAGGAAAATGGCAGTCAAATCAATAGAAGTATGGGTACAGAACTTGAACAAGCACTTTCCTCCCAAAAGGACAATAAACACACAAAAAAAGAGTTCAACTTCATAATAATCTGGACAACAAAAATTAAAATTACAGTTCAAAATAATTTTACATTGACTCAAATGATTAAAATGGAAAAGACAAGTAGTATCAACTGTAGTTCAGAGTGTGGAGCAAGTAGACCTCCCATACATTGCTGGTCTCTCTAGAAGTTGGTACAACTTACTTTGAAAATTGTGCATCAGAGCCTTTTAACATTGAAAATACACAAGACCCGTGACCAAAATTTTACTTCAGGGTATATACCCAACACAAAGGTGCATGCATGTTCATCAAAAACCATATACAAGAATATTCATAGCAGCATGGAATGCATGCATCATTGAATAACTGCATGCTACAAAGAAGATGAATCTCATAAACAAAATATTGGGTGGAAGAAGACAGACAAAAGAATACTGCTGTATGGTTTTATTTTTGCAAAACTTCAAAAAATAGTTGTGGGGTGGAATAGGGAGGGTGCATGATGTTCTTTGGAGGTGCTGGTGATGTTCTGTTTTGTTTTTTTTTAACCTAAGTGTTTGGATATATATTTATTAAAGCTTTACTCTATGATTTGTGCACTTTGGTATATATGGATCATCCTTCAATAACATTTTACTTTAAAAAACAACTGCATAAAAGTGCTAAGCCTTATCTAATTTTGATAGCACAAGTAGTTAAAATAAAGGCAATACTGCTGAATGTAACTTGAATATTTGGAAAAAAATCCATAATCGAACACATAAACATACATGATTAAAGAAATACAAATAAGAAAATATATGTAAGTATATTAACTAATATAAACATAGTATATTAAAAAACAAAGGGTTAGTACCTTCAATATAGAAATAATATTAACAATAAAACACTACAACAGAAAACTTGGCAAAGAAATGAGTAGATAACTTATAAGTATCATATGAAAATAACTAATAGGCATATTAAAATGTTCAAAAATAGGAAAGGAAAGACTAAAACAAACAGAAATTTTACAGATTACATTTGTTAAGGTGTGTGAGAGAAAGCATAGTTGAAGAGAAAAATAAATTGATATAAACCTTCTTGTAACTTTCTTTAAATCTATCAAGTTTTAAAAATGTAACATGAAAAACGTGGGAGATTTAGATGCAAGGATGTTCACTGTGTTCATAAGAACATAAGAACAAGAACAATATGCTTAGAAATGCTCTAAATACCTAATGGTGAAGAATCATTTACATAAATCATGGTACATTTAATTAATAAAATACTATGTAGCTAGCCATTTTAAATTATTCTACAGAAGTCATTTGATGACAAAAACTTTATATAAGTAGTTATAATATGTAATCATGCATAACAAAATAAGTGTGGTTTATTTCAGATGATAGGCATTTGATTAATTTTAATTTTCTTCTTTTCTCTTGTCTGTACGTTATAAATTGTTAAGAATGAACCTGCATTAATGTTACATTTTTTTGAAAAAATGAATAAAACATGTTTTAAAATAAAGCTAGACTATTATTAAGGGGTAGCAGAAAACAGGAGGATACTGTGAAATCTCAGGGTGTTTGTTAATGCATTTGTTTCTTTTATGATGAGAAAGACAGCATGTTGATATGATAGGGAGAGAACAATAGAAAGAGAAAGGTAAAACGTAGAAAACAGAGTATTACTGATGAAGCCAGGTGGCTCAGAAGCAAGAGAAGATCAAATCTAAAGGACATGGTAAACTAAGCCTGGGGAGGACACCTTACTCATCCAAGCAAGAGGCAATTATCTGTGATCTGCTGATGTGAAGATGGGTAGGATACTGAGAGAATATATATTTTATCTATTTTCTTTCTGAAGTAGAAAATAAGAGCCTATAAATTTGATTCTCTGAGGAAGAAATCAGCTATTTTTTTTATTTTAAAAATTACTAATAAAAAATTGAAAGGCAAAGCATTTTTTCCACCTGTTCATAAACCTACAAAAGAGTAATTGTTCACATGATTTTGAATAGGGCTTTTTCTCTTTGTATAGCCTGAGAAAAATAATACTCATTTTCTACTATGTACCTCCTATAAAAAGTGTTTGCTTCTGGACTTAACTCATTTTATTATAAAGTGTCAGAATTGCATGTAGCATTTCATAAGCATGTGGTACATGAAGACAGAATTGCTACCCTAAGGAGTTCACAAATCATGTTTGGTGGACAAAGTACATCCCAGAGTAATAAAGAACACAGAACTCTATGATCCTAAAGCAGCACCTTACTAATGTATAATTATGTGCTTTCCTGAGACTTGTGGCAAGATTCACCCGATTTTACATTTTCAAGAATCTAAAGCCCATTTTCTCAGCATCTTCAAATTCCCTATTCTTTATGGGATATAAGCAACACTTCACTGCTTTCTTATACATTGCGTACCTTTGGCTTTTTGAAACAACAACAACAAAAAAATCACTTAAGATAATCATTCTCACAGCTTTATTTTTGTTTGGTTTAGTTTTGTTTTTTGTTTCTTTTTAATTCAGAAAGAGCCACCACATCTCATGTAACCTCTATATCAAACAATAAAATGCCTGCAAGCTCTGTCTC
The DNA here is from genome assembly GCF_018350175.1 of Felis catus. Lineage (NCBI taxonomy): Eukaryota > Metazoa > Chordata > Mammalia > Carnivora > Felidae > Felis > Felis catus. The sequence continues at coordinate 91,255,367 of NC_058372.1, read as the reverse complement.
CAAGCCTATTGTAAAAGTTAATAGTGCTCATCACTCTATAATAGGCCTGATAAAGAAAGAAGAAGAAAAACAGAGGACAACAGCCTTCGTTTCTACAGGTCTGTTTGTCCACCTTATTTTGTAGATATAAAAGAATAAATGGCAAGGAATCCTTTGCTCACACAAAACTCACAAACGCTGAAACTTTCTCCCATCACAGTCTCTAACTCACAAAAAAACAATATTGATCAAGACTTGAAATAAAAGATTTATATTAAGCTAACTGCTGAAGCCTGTCAAATCTTTTCTTTTAGATCTACTTTAACTACTACTGAGGATTGTGTCACTCATAAGGATGTGATGAATGTGCCAACCAACATCACATCTAACTTCTGAGACTGTTCAAATAGGTCTTATCTTAAAGTAGGTAAAGATCAGTGTTTTAGAGATGTTTAATTTCATAAAAAAAATCAATGTTATGAATAACATCTGTTATTTTCTCAGAAGATATGCTAGTTTGTTCCATCAACCATTACAATAATCTTATTTTCTACCTAAATAAATACAAAGCATGGTCTCCACATTTTAATTTTGTACAAATCCTTATCCAAAGGATAAAGTCACCATGCTTCTTTGTAAATGTGAAAGGTTATTTTCAAAATGCCCTGGATATTAAATGGCATTAGGGAATCATTTATTTCTTTTTCTCCTCAGGCAAAATAATGATATGGTGGTTATGTAAGAGAAAAACTTTATTCTTAGGAGATTCATGATGAAGTGTTTGGACGTCATAAAAATAAAAATGGAAAATGTTAACAATTATTTAATCAAAGTTTTAAGTATATGACTATGTATGCTATCATCTGAACATTTCTGCATATTTTTAAAGTTCGTAATAAAAGTTTAGGCAGGGGAAGAAAAAGAAGAGGAAAAAGAAATAAAATTCCTATACAGTTTGTTACCACTGCATGTTTTTAACGGTCTTCATAGTCTACCTTCTGCCTCTCTCTCCAGGCTCCTTTCTTACCATTCCCACTTTCCCAGTGGGAACGACCTGCCTTTCTCTGAGTGAACCAGAATCAAATGCCACCATTCCTTCCGAGTGATGTTCCTCTGCCCAGGAACCTAGTTTCTACCTACTTATACACCCACATACATAGATATACATAGACGCACACACACACAGACACATTAACACATACATCTGCAATATTAACACATACATCTTTCTCTCCTAATGTATCATCAGCCTTTGGCATAGTCATCTTCTCTGGGAAGATATTCTTCCCTGGCCCAAACCCCAACCTGACTAAGTTGGGTCTTTGATTTGTATTCCCTCAATTCCAGAGCACTTCTAAACATCATAATGTATATTCCTACAATCTGAAGCTTAAGAAAGTTAAATCAGTATAAAACATGTTTAAACTTGAGCTCATTCTAAAGAATAAAAGCTTTTAACAGTTAACATTTATTGAGAGCATACTGTATATCAGGCATTGTGGTAAATATTTTACAAACATTAATAGAAAGTCATCAAAAATGTAATTGAACATTTTCATATTTAAATACATAGATTAATACATACTTAATACATAATTAAATACATTTTCTGTATTTAATGTATTTCCAAGGTCTTAATCTTTTATATTTTAATTCTGAATATAAATCTGACATTTAAGTCATCTACATTGTTAAGTCTAAGAATTGTTTTCCTTCTTTATGCTCCATGGTCTCTAAGGCAGTTTAATTCTTAGGCCAAATAATTTGCTTTACTGAGTCTATTCTGTTCTGCTTCAGCAAGACATTGGAGCAGGTTCAGCACCCTGAGTATCTTGTTTTAGGTCAGTTACATAGTCAGTCAGTAAGTGATGGATACTGGATTAGAACTCAGGAGACCTCAATCTAGGCCCCATCTTTCAATCACTATCTTCATTTTCTATCTTCAATTTCTGGTTGTTTTCACAGCAATTTTCTTTTTTTCTCAATGGTAAGCCCTTTGAAAAAGATTCTTAGGGGCGCCCGGGTGGCTCAGTCAGTTAAGCGGCTGACTTCGGCTCAGGTCATGATCTCGCGGTCCATGAGTTCGAGTCCCGCATCGGGCTCTGTGCTGACAGCTCAGAGCCCGGAGCCTGTTTCAATTCTGTGTCTCCCTCTCTCGGACCCTCCCCCATTCATGCCCTGTCTCTCTCTGTCTTAAAAATAAATAAACGTTAAAAAAAAAATAAAAAAAAAAAAGAAAAAGATTCTTAGACTTTTATACCCATATGAAGTATGACTATAACATTCTGAAGCTCATTATGTGTGAATTTGATGGATGCCATCCTAGTATATGTATATGCAGCTAGAAAATCACATGTGCATATGGACCTAATTGATACACCATGAAAAAATGAATTAGTAGGTCACCGCTCCCCAAAAGAGGATTGTGTGGGAAGCACATAGTGTAAGGCAGGAATTTTCCAAGAAGAAAAGTGGTGACCCGTCTCTACTGCATACTGACAGATATCTCCTACTCTCCCCACTTGCTTTTGATTCTCCTCAGCCACAAAGCAACAGGTATTCCTATTGTATTGAATTCACTGCCTCCAGTATTTTGAGCCATATTTCTACTAACAAAAATGTTCTTTACTCTAATATTACTAAGTATCATCCAAACATAAAAATTAGCAGCTTTGTCAATATTTCAAGTAAACTGAAAACTATACAAACATGTGGCCAATGAAAATTTTGTCTGGAGAATGTCCTGGAAATTTCTGAAGTTCTAGCACTCTGCAATTCTTCAACTATAGAAGGTATGAAAGCTAATCTTGCATAACTCCTCCTCCATTTATCATACTCCATTCAACTCAAACTTGTACTGGGCATTTGGAAAAAGGAAGCTGCTGATGCAGTCTAGAATAAAGAATATCTGTTAGAAGGCATTATGTAAACCAAAATCAAGTTGCAGGAAATGTCATAGTCCCACTAGACAAAGATTGGCTGTGCTCAGGCATGTAAATGTGCTTTCTTATTGTAAAAACAAAAAAAGCTTTTAACTTTACAAACTTCCTACTGTTTCCAACATATTTTTTCCCAGTGGATGGGAAATAGGTGCTGAATTTTCCTTCTACAAACAGATTCTTGAAATCAAAGAGAGGACTATGGTGTTACACATTCAAATATTACTTTTAAAGCAGATGCACTGCATACTGCGAAGAAAATTGGGAAATGGGTACTTAAATGTTAGCAATTTAAGACCTAGAAGGAATGCATACTGATTGGGAAGGCAGATGCTTGAATAATATCAAGATATAAATAGTGCAGATCAAACTGAGATAACAGGGAAGGCAGCCACATGAATAATCACCATATAAACAGTATAAATAACACCAACTATTTGAGGGCCAAGAGCACACATTTTAATTATATTGATTTTTAAAAAATAGGTCAGCTAAATAAAAAGGAGGCAAAAAGTGACTGAATGAATAAGTCCTTTCACAATCTAGACCTCTGTTTTTTCTTCTGCAAAATGTAGGGAATGGGTGAAATGATCTTGAAGACCAGAGATTCAGAAAATATTCATGATTCTAAGACTAATTAAGAACTGCAAAGTAAATTGGGGAGCATCATTGATTCTGTAAGAATTTAAAACCTGATTAAATGCCATTCGTTTGCAAATATGGAATTCTCCTTAACATCCTAATGTTCAGTTCCATTTTTTTTTTAAGTAGGCCTCATGCCCAGTGCGGAGCCCAAGGTGGGGCTTGAACTCAATACTGTGATATCAAGACCTGAGCTGAGATCAAGAGTCGGATACTTAACCAACTGAGTCACCCAGGCACCCCTCCAAAAAATTATACTGATTTGAGAAATCATGTGTCCAAATACCATTGAGCTCAATCAATTAAAATTAGATGCAAATATGTTTTGAGTTTGCAAAGAGCTTTGCAAAGATGTTAGGAGGGTAAATTAGAGACATTAAAATAAACTTTCTTAAGTTTTAATCCAGAAAGAGTAATAAAAAGATGGTTAGAAAATTGATATTTTAAGAAAGAAATCAGAAATCAATTTAATAGTAATAGTGAAATCCATAAAACAGCCTAAATATGTAATTTGATATCACATACAACAGAATTTACATTACTTATTTGGACTATTACTTCAAGAAAGTCTTTTAATTCCCTCTCACATAATTAGTTTGCAGAGTTTCTTTTAAAAAAATCTTCTTACTTCTATTAGTTGGACTATAAACTATTAAATAGGAGCCATGTATTCTTGTGTCTTTATTACTTTGTTTTAACTAAGGAGATAAAGAGAAATAAAGAAAATATTTAGTTTCACCTTTTTAGGAAAGGTTTCTTAAAATCCTTAAAAATATTTTTGCTGTTTTTAAAAATTGCAGTATCAATCAGACGTAACACACTTCAAGATTGCTGAAAAGGTTAGCATTTGTGTGACCACTGATAGCACTTCATCATCTCCTCAGCAAAGTCCACCTCTCTACAAACTCCCTAGACAGATTTCATGCCTCCCATAGGAAACACTTTTTCATTTCTCTTTCTTGGTACCTCTAACAGCATCCACTGGCATAATCTATTATTACCATGGGTGGTTCCTCTGAAAACTCTTTGAGGACAGGGATGATAACTTACCATTTCTGACTTGTCAGACTTCATTCGGTGCCTGGCATATAGAGTGTGTTTAATAAATGGGAAGGGAATGTGATAGTGTTGTAAGCATTAATATAAAATAAATGGAAGGAAGTTAGAATCATATTTATATATCAATATAATATAAAACAAATATTGTAGGAACTGATAATTGTCATTATCTATTTTTCTTTTCCCAAGCAACTAAGAGAATCATGTGGATCAGACTGTGTCCCTTCCTTCATGTTTTTCTTCACAGCAATCCAGAAAGCCCAAATTATTTGGTAAAGCCCTTTGTACATTTTAAAGTTTTAGAAGTTATTTTTTATAATTAAAACTGTCTGTAAAATAGGGACTTCATCTTTAGGACTAATAAGAATTTATTTAAAATTTCCTACTCTTCAGAAACAGTTTTAGCATTCAATAATGGATATTATTTCCTGAGAAATTTCAAAACTAAAAGAATCCAAGCAGATGTGAAAAGAAAATATTGTAGAAAATTGTCGTGAAAAATGTAAATACATAAGTAAAGTATTAAAGTTAATAACTTTCCTCTCCCAAACATCTAATTCAAAAAAAGCATGTGGAAATTTTAAATGCAGCTAATGTGGCTAAGTCAGTAGAGATCTAATACAGAAATAATGTACACATATGCGAATGTTCATGCAACACTGATATGCACCTATAGAGACTCATACATAAGCAAGATCTAAAGGAAATTTAACCAAGTAGTTAATCCACAAAGTCAGGGAGAAAAAATATAATGGCCTGATACTGTGAAACAAAGCAATAGGTCACTGACAAAAATGTTTACACTGACTCTATGTAGACACAGCCTAAATGAGTCTATCTTATAGTCAAATGGAATGACCCAGTTGTAGATTATGGGGTTTTACGTGGTGAGTCAACACACACAGACATATACATACACATGCACACACACTGAATAGATTTTCACTTAAAACTAACACTACCCTGGGCTCCTGGGTGGCTCAGTCAGTTAAGTGTCTGACTTCAGCTCAGGTCATGATCTCACGGCTCAGCTCGTGGGTTCAAGCCCCACATCAGGCTCTGTGCTGACAGCGGAGAGCCTGAGGCCTGCTTCAGATTCTGTATCTCCCTCTCTCTCTACCCCTCCCCCACTCACTCTCTCTCTTTCTCTCTCTCAAAAATAAACATTTAAGAAAACTAAAAATAAGTAAATAAAACTGATACTATTCATAAAGAGTTCCTGAGAGTGAACTGTGGGTCTATTATCAAACTTAAAAAAAAAAATGCTTCTAAAATTCATTAGTTGGAATAACTAGCTTGTAAACTCTTGTGAATTTTCTTCATGTTGAATTCACAGCTTTTAGCTGAGTGTCTATCATTACATAGATATTGAAAAATTAGACAAATTATACTAAAAATTATGCATGTTTAAATACATTTGCAGCAGTACTATTTTTTTTAACGTTTTTATTTATTTTTGAGACAGAGAGAGACAGAGCATGAATCGGAAGCAGGCTCCAGGCCATCAGCCCAGAGCCCGACGGGGGGCTCGAACTCACGGACCGTGAGATCGTGACCCGGGCTGAAGTCGGATGCTTAACTGACTGAGCCACCCAGGCGCCCCAGCAGTACTATTTTTAATAATGAAACAAACTAGAAACAATCTAAATGTATTACCACCTGCGGTTGGTTCTATAAGCATTGTAAACCACTGGAATAGTGTGCAACTATTAAAATAGTTAGTTAGATGTACATTCATTACCATGTAAAAATGCTCAAAATATATAGCTAATGAAATACCAAGGCAAAAATCAGCATGTTTTTAAGAGACAATATTGTGTAGTAGGGAAGAATAAGTTCTCTGTTGTTGAATCGCTATACTGTACATCTGAAGTTAATACAACACTGGGTGTCAACTAACAGAGATTAAAATAAAAATTTTAAATTAAAAACAATAAGGTTCTGAAGTCAGCCTGCTTGAGTTCATGGTCCACTTCAGCATTTATGCTAAGTGGCCTTAAGCAAATAACTTAATTTCTTTATACCTCAGTTTCCTATTGGAAAAAATACCACGTTGTTTGTATTACCAACTATCAACTTCATAGGATTGTTGTGAAGGTTAAATGAAAGAGTAAATTAAAATTCTTAGAATAATAATACTATCTCAATAAAAATTAGTTATTCCATGTTGGTTATCTCTAAATATTTACTTACCGGTATATAGATATAAAATAAATATACATATATAGATATATACCTGAAAGGATACATATAAAAGTATGAATGGAAGATAGTTATGAATAATTGAATTATAGGTTATTGCTATTTTCTAAACTTCTTGAAACAAAGAGATTTTTATATATCTGAGATACCTTTACAGGCAGAAAACAATTTTTGATGATGGAGTAATTTGGGACAAAACATTATACAATTTTAGATTCTTAGGATAGGACAGAACCCAACCAAAAACAAGAATATTTTCAATCTTAGGAAAATATACAAATATAGATTCAGCAAACTCAGCTCATCATTATAGAAATGAACTACTTTAGTTTGAGAATCCCATTTGTTTACTTTAGCTTTTATTGACCTTGCTTGAGGAGACTGGTCCAAAAAAATATTGCTAAAACTGCTGCTGAAGAGTTTACTGCTTATGTTTTCTTCTAGGAGCTTTATTGTTTCAGGTCTCACATTCAAGTTTTTAATCCATTTTGATTTTATTTGTATATATGGTATAAGATAGTTTTCTGGTTTCATTCTTTTGCATGTAGCTGTCTAGTTTTCCCAAAATCATTTATTAAAGAGACCATCTTTTTCTTGTTGCATATTCTTGTCTCCTTTGTTATAGATTAATTGATTATATGTGTGTGGGTTTATTTCTGAGCTTTCTATTCTGTTCTATGATCTATATGTCAGCTTTCATGCCAGTACCATACTATTTTGATTTTTATATCTTTGTAATATAGTTTGAAGTCAGGAAAAATGACACCTCCAGCTTTGTTCTTCTTTCTCAAGATGGCTTTGGCCATTTGGGGTCTTTAATAGCCCCACACAAATTTTAGAATAATATGTGGAGAAAAGGGAACCCTTGTACACTGTTGGTGTGTATATAATTTAGTGTAGCCACTATAGAAAACAGTATGGTAATTCCTCAAAAATTTAAACATAGAAGTACCATACAATCTAGCAATTCCACTTCTCGGTACTTAGCCAAAGAAAACAAAAACCACCAATTAGAAGAGATACATGCATCCCTATATCCCTTTGCAGCATTATTTACAATAACCCAAAATTGGAAGCAACCTAAATGTCCACTGATAGATGAATAAAGAAGATGTGATAGCACTGTGTGGTATTTATACACACACACAATAGTATATTTCTCAGCCATAAAAAAATAATGAAATTGCCATTTGTGACAACATAGATGGACCTAGGGGATATTATGCTAAATGAAATAAGTCAGACAGAGAAAGATAAATATCATACGATTTCACTTACATGTGTAATCTAAAAAATGAAACTGATGAACAAATAAAGCAAAAGAAACACTCATAGATACAAGAAACAAACTTCTTGTTATCAAAAGAGGGGAGGGGGTTGGGGGGGCAGGTATAATAAATAAAGGAGATTAAGAAGTACTAACTTAAAGTCATAAAATAAATAAGTCACAGGGATGTAATGTACAGCACAAGGAATATAGTCAATAATATTGGAATAACTTGGGTGGCAGATGTTAACTAGACATCACGAGGATCACTATACATTTATAAAAAAAATACTGAATCACCATGATGTACATCTGAAACTAACAGAATACTGTATGTAAATTATACTTCAATTGAAAGAAGAAAGAAATGAACTACTTCACCTGTACATAATAATGATCTTAAAAGTTGAGCAACAACAAAGAAACTGACCTGGTTTAAGAGAAGTGATTCGGATCAGGCAGAGATAATGCCACTTTAGCAACTCCTATATCCCCCAGAAGACCACTTTTCAATATTTGTTGAGTATGTGAGTAATTTGGTTAAAATTTTCTCCCAAGTCTCAGATGTGCTAAGCAATTCAAAATCAAAATCCTTGCTGTTTAAACTAGAAACCAATTGTAAGTTGAGTGAAAAAATATATATTTAAAAATCAATGAATACATAAAAAGTACTTTTAAAATAATATGTAAAAATGTCTTCTGCTTGTAGCCAAGCTGAGAATGGGGAAGGTAACTGATAATTCTCCTGAGATTGGCTATCATGATGCAGTGAAGATGGTTTTCAAGAAAACAGAAGAATGGGCAGAGGTTCTCATGCAAGGTAAGCTCATCATCGCTTCTGGATCTACAGTCTGCAACCAATCATTCACTTTGGGAGAAGAATGATAAACAATATTCATTTTACCTCATTTGTTATTTTGCCCCATGTCTCCTAGAACTCCTTGGCCCCAAATTTACCAAGGACACAAGGAATTAATGCTGACTGCGTACTGAAGAACCTTTGCTGATATCCTGAGGTTATCCTGACATTATTGGTTACTTTAAGCTGCCACTTTCCTGCAGGCTCTAGAATGCTTAAACGGCTATACAAATTGCTATAAAGGTTAACTTAATTGATTCCGAGAGACAGATAACTCCCTAGCTGGGCAGCACCCATGTGAGAACAATAAAAAACAAGCTCCCTTTCTGTCTCTGGTAAGTGAAAGAATGACAGGTTTCAGCAACATTTTCAAACACTCTGATTTACATAGAGCCACAGATCAGAAGAGTGACTTTTAGTACTTTACAATGCAAAAATCAACTCTCATTCACTGTTCCGTTTATCATAACAGATGTTCTGATCAGCATTCCCAGGTCACCATGTACAGTGTACATGTTTATATAATTACAAGAGAAAAGAGGTTAAAATGTTGTGCCTCATCCAATGTTGTCAAAATGAACCGATACAACAATTCACACAGGGGAACAGCAAGAGAGTAAATGCAAGCACTATAAATATACATAAGCCACAACCTAAACTGTTTCCCAGCCCAACCTTCAGAAATGGATTTCTCCCAATAGACATATAAGAACCAATATATATCCCTAACTGCCTGGTGTGACCTAGTTGAAGGCAGCCTAGAGGCAGGGATGGAATTTCCACTACATTTGTAGGATTCCATGAATATGTATTTAGCTTTTGTCAGAGGACAACAAATATCCCATAGTCGTAATGTGAGTAAAAGTGCCATTTGTTTTTCTTCTCACATACCTGCTTGTGACACAGAAAATGTGGCACAAAGTACACTTTAGAGGAAGGAGAGGAAAGGTTATTTATGAACAGATTCACAGAATGAAGATATAAATGTACACAAGTGTAAAGATACAGATCTAGACAAAGATATTCTTCCTCTAAAGCCGGGAAAGTTTTTCTTGGGCTCTGATGTACCCTACCTGCATCTAAATCCACCTGAGTTTTCTCTGCTATCTGTTGTTTAACTTTATATATTTAAGTGCTGATACAGATACATGATGTTCAATCATACTATGCCATGCTTATGTGAATTTATAGGGATAATTAAAAGGCATCATAGTTATGGTAAGTGTCAAGCAGAGTGGTAGTTTAGAGCCTGAGATTCTAGTCCTGGCTTGGCCATTAACTATCTCTGAACCTCTGAAAGTCAATTAAGTGTTCTGGGCCTCAATTGACCTTGCTGTGAAACCAAGGGGCTTGAAGGACTCAAGTAATGTGAAGCCACATGCTGTTCTTTTTCATCTCCTTCATTCTAGTACCCAGCACACAAGAGATACTCTATGAGTATTTGTGGAAATGGATGCATGCATTATTTAATGAATCAGTGAAAAAGGCACCCATAAGATGCTTCCAATCTGAACTATCCATGACATTATGTAGTTAATTTGCATGACAAAACCCTTAATATTAAATCCTGGTTCAGAGGTGAATGTGTGTTTTCTGAAATGCGTAATGGTATCTAGAAAGTCATATTACAGCATCACAACCCAAATCCCCTGTCAATTCAGTCTGAATCATGTACCTGTCTGAAGAAAACAAAGTTAATATGATGACTTAGCTGAGTCATCTAGTGAGAGCCCAGTAATACAGGCAAAGTTGAAGACCTCATCCGTGATCAAATTTCCACTGATGGTGACTTAATTAACCATTGACCTTGCACTAAACAGCAGAAATCATAACTGTGGATTTCTGTCAGCCTACTGCCTTTTCTATTCATGCCACATCCAAGAGAAAATTATTATCTCATCCAAGAATAGGAAGTGGGCTCTACTTTCTAGAAATAGGTTATGTATTTGAAATAATCCAATCATTATATTTCTATCCTATGAAATTATTATGCTAATGAGATACTCTATAAAACCATTTTCTATGAGTTTTATTTGAGCTTGGAAGAAAATGTTAGGAGGAAATAACACTGATTTTAGCTTATACCAAGGTAATTACAAAAAGTATCTAGTCACCTTGTACCTACAGGACACTTAAATATCTACCTAAAAAGAAAAAAAAAACTGAGTTACATATTTTTTTAAGTTTATTTATTTATTTTTGAGAGAGAGAGAGAGAGAGAGAGAGAGAGAGAGAGAGAGAGAGAGCATACATGAGTGGGGGAAGGGCAGAGAGAGAGGGAGAGAAAGAATCCCAAGCAGGTTCCACACTGTCAGCAAAGAGCTTGATGCAGGGCTCCATCTTGTGAACCATGAGATCATGACCTGAGCAAAAATCAAGAGTCCCATGCTTAATCAACTGAGCCACCAAGGCACTCTGAGTTAAAATATTTTTAAAATCATACCCAACATTTAGCAATTTAGAGAGCAAGTATTTAAGCTTTGATTTCTTGTTGTTGTTTTTAGATACCTTCTCTAATATGGATTGGAAAGAAAATGAAGGTAAGATGGAAGGAAGGAAGGAAGGAAGGAAGGAAGGAAGGAAGGAAGGAAGGAAGGAAGGGAGGGATGGAAGGAAGGGAAAGGGATAGGAATACAAGAAGAACTGATGACTTTAAAGCACTTGGTAATGAACACAGTGTTTCCATAAGCATGCACAGTCACTATTGTGTAATGAGAGAATATACACTGCTCACTCAGAAAAATTACGTGAATTGTTCAAGATCACACAGCAGAATGATGATACAGTCAGGACTCAGGTCCTATGTAAACATCAAACCTTTCCACTGTACTTTGTTGGGAGGCAGGAATTCATTAAAAATTATAAATAGTGACAATTTCTCTCTCATAGAATGATATCCCACAAAAAGGGAGAGGCATAAATCAATGGTATTGTTTCATCCAGTAACTATGTAAGATTTAAAAAATTATTAACAATTGTGAACCCCTCTCATTTCACTATACCGTTCTTGTTATTTCTACAGATTTGTAGGTCTACTTTAAATTACAAGGTTCAAGCCACCCACTGTTTTGGAGACTTAGTACATTTAATTGCACCTAAAAAAGGAAGCTATTCCTGAAATCATTGTTGAACTATATGCTAACTAATTTGGATGTAAATTAAAAAAAAAAATAGGGGCACCTGGGTGGCTCAGTCCCTTAAGTGGCCGACTTCGGCTCAGGTCATGATCTCGTGGTATGTGAGTTCAAGCCCCGCGTCGGGCTCTGTGCTGACAGCTCAGAGCCTGGAGCCTGTTTCAGATTCTGTGTCTCCCTCTCTCTGACCCTCCCCTGTTCATGCTCTGTCTCTCCCTGTCTCAAAAATAAATAAAACGTTAAAAAAATAAAAAAAATTAAAAAAATAAAATAAATAAAAATAATACAAGTTAAAAAAAGATAAAAAAGGAAGCTATTCAATATTATTTTTAAATGTTATGTGTCACCATAAAGAAATTAAAATATCATATCTTGTTCAGTACAAAGCAGAAAAAAATGTTCGTTATCAAATAGATCATTACATATCTAAATAAATTATTGGCTTTTTAAACCATCATTATGTGGATAATTAACCAGTCTTCTTATCTTCTAACAGCACTTCAAATAGCATAGTTTATCATTCTTAGGTCTGAAACTTCCTTTTGGCCATTGATGAAAATGAGTGCTACAAAATCTGGAAAATGCCTTGTTCTTCTTAAAGGCAATATTTACTTCTGCTAAACTCTAACACCACTTCCAGCTGTCTCATTTATCACTTAATTATACATTGTCTGGCCTTGCTCTTTATTCCCATCACAGTTTTGTGTATATTAAACTAGGCTCCCGTGAAATCTCATGGATCTAGAAGGGCAAATGAAAGTTGTGTGAAATTTTTAAAAATGGACTTATTGTGAGTTACCAATATCATCTATTGGATATGTCGTTATACATGCTTTGTTATCATATTACAATTGCACATTACATATTACATTACATTTTTATTTTAAAATACTTATATATTAATTTTATGAACAGGGAGATTTTAAGCCAAGTTTTCAAATGGTAACAATTAACCTTTTTAATGAGAAGCAAGGGATTCAATCTACTTCTTAATTTTCTTGGGATCATTTGTAACTAACCTTTTCTATTCCTAACAAAGATAAGTCTTTAAAAGAATTTTAATTCTAATTTTAGTACTTTGCTGCTATGCTACTATATACTTTCAGAACACTTAGTTATAGACAAACTTTTATACTTTACATAAGCACTACAGAAGTATTATACTTTATATTTTATATGACATAGTATCTCCTTACACCTAAAATCCAATCTGAATAGAAACTACAGTTGTAAAACTTAAAGAAAATGCATGCACACAGTTCTTTTTTTCTTATTCTTAGCAATTATAAAAGTAATTATGAACAAGATTGCTGGTCAGATGTGTGAAATTCCTAGTTGTTAAAGCCTCAGCTCATAGCCTCTGCTTTAATGAAATATGTCATACAATGCATAGTTCTCTAATATCATTTAACCTATAAATTGTGCTTCTGACCCTTTCATCACTCAAACAGGGAATATAAAGAATAGGATTCATTATAAATTCATGGAGCTTCTAAAACATGAAGAGATACTGGTTATAATTCATTCATGAGTTATTTTCAGTTTATGAAGGAAGAGCTTGCCAAAAGAGAGTAAAAAGCAAAGCACGTTAAATCATAAAATTAAATGCAGACTTTGCTGAGCACGGTTTTTAAGTTTCTCCACAAATAATTCCAGCCCCAGTCTCACTCCACCCCTGAATTTAAATAACTCTTTCTCAACATGTGAACTTCAATATCCCAACCCAAAATCCAGCTTACCACAATTGTGGTTATGCTATTCTCTGCCCTCACAATGATATCCTTCAAAACTTTAACAAAATACTCACTTCTAAGGCAGCTGTAATTAAGCCAGCTAAGTCAACTACTCTATCCACCTTGGCTTGATGTGAACGCATTGGAATTTATGAAACTCTGCTCTATTCAATTGACACTGACGATGTATTTCTTGATTATTTCCCCTCTTAAGTCTACTTCACATCCATTATTTTCAGTTGAATGATAACGGCTTTGAGCTCAGGGATTGTGTCTTTGACACGCTAGCTAAAAGAAAGTTAATATATTAAAAGGTAACTTTGGAATGCATTATGTAAATGAATGTAACAGTAGAATGGTTTCAACAAGTACATTGAGAGCTACATGAGATCCTAGTATAAGAAAGTAAAAGAGAATACAGGAAATAACAAAGATGGCCACTTTATTCTTAACGATAATGTTCTTTGATGAGGGCTTAAACTAATGTGGTATGACTCACTTAACAATTCAAATAAGTGATGAATCCATATTATCCTTGACCATTTTTCTTGAGAGAAGTATGAATACTATTTTTTTTTCTATGCTGATTCAAGGTAAACACTACTGATTTTGAATTTCATTCTGGAATTATGTTAACACCTACATGGCAGAGTGCAGGAATAGTAGTTTTTAGAGTTGCTTGGCTCCAATTCTGACATTGAAGCACAAGACTTTCTTTCAGTCATCTAACTAAATAGGCTATTGTTAAAATGTGAGGTGATATACTGTATTACCTTATGTTATACTCTTATCTCTAAAAAAGTCTATCATTCATTGAGTATCTCCCTCTGAGAATTTTTTAAATGAGAAAAAGCATGAAATAATTTCTGCTTAAGAGAAATTATTAAAAAGAATGAAATAATTTCTGCTTAAGAGGTATTGTCTAATGAGGTGCCTGGGTGGCTCCACCGGTTAAGCATTGAACTTTGACTCAGGTCATGATCATTCAGTCCGTGGGTTCAAGCCCCACATTGGGCTCTGTGCTAGCAGTGCGGAGCCTGCTTGGAATTCTCACTCTCTCCTCTCTCTCCACTTCCCCTGCTCTTGTTTTTTTCTCTCTCTCTCAAAACAGATAAACTTAAAAAAATTCAGAGAGCAAATCCCAAAGTTAAAAAAAAGAGGTATTATCTGATGTCTTAATCATTGTCAGAAGAATTGGAAGAATAATCCTTATTCTACTCAGTTATCATTAAAATCCTATAAGCTGCATATATACAACAAAAGTGAGGCTACAAAATTATACCGTGGTATATCTAAAAAATAGTGAACTCACCATAAAGAAAGTATGATAATCACTTTTCATAGTTGGAGAGAAAAACAACTGATTAAAATGAAAGTAGAGTGGCTTCTAGCTTTAAAGAACTACAACTTGTTTTCTTTAGCAGGAGGTAATAATTTTATTTTAATGTTGACTATTGAATTCCTTGCGGAGAGTATATTTATCTCTGTTTACGGAAACAATGATAGGGTACTTAAAAATTTTTTTAGGCACAGCTGGGTGGTTCAGTCAGTTAAGGGTCTGACTTTGGCTTAGGTCATGATCTCACAGTTTGTAAGTTCAAGCCCCATGTCAGGCTCTGTGCTGTCAGTTCAGAGCCTGGAGCTTGCTTTGAATTTTGTCTCCCTCTCTCTCTGCTACTCCCTCACTCACGCTCTCTCTCTCTCTCAAGAAATGAATAAACGTTAATTTTTAAAAAAAAATTTTCTTTTCTTTCTTTTTTTAAGAAGAGAACCCTTGAAGCAAGATAATGCTAATAACTAACATTTAATGAGACCTTTCTACCATACTATATTTTTCTAGATGCTTTACATTTATCAATCCATTTGTATTCTTGCAAAAACACATAAGAAATGAAATCACAGCACAGAAAAGTTCAGTAAATCTCCTAGGGACACAGAGCTAATAAAAAGCAGAGGGGATGCGGAGCGCCTGGGTGGCTCAGTCGGTTGAGCGTCCGACTTCGGCTCAGGTCATGATCTCGCGGTCCGTGAGTTCGAGCCCCGCGTCAGGCTCTGTGCTGACAGCTCGGAGCCTGGAGCCTGTTTCAGATTCTGTGTCTCCCTCTCTCTCTGACCCTCCCCCGTTCATGCTCTCTCTCTGTCTCAAAAATAAATAAACGTTAAAAAAAAAGATTTAAAAAAGCAGAGGGGATGGGAACCAATGAGGTCTCAGTCCAGAGCCCACACACTTAAATGTTAACTTTGTTGCCCCAAGAATATATTGAGACACAGGAAAGGCACACTGTTCTGTTTAAGAAGTAGTAAAGCAGATGGGGCGCCTGGGTGGCTCAGTTGGTTGAGCATCTGACTTCAGCTCAGGTCATGATCTCGCGGTTTGTGGGTTCGAGCCCCGCGTCGGGCTCTGTGCTGACAGCTCAGAGCCTGGAGCCTGTTTCAGATTCTGTGTCTCCCTTCTCTCTTCCCCTCCCCTGCTCATGCTCTGTCTCTCTCTGTCTCTCAATAATAAATAAACGTTAAAATAAAAAAAAAAAGTAGTAGTAAAGCAGGGTTGGAGACAGGAACATGTGAACTAGGAAGAAGTTGTAGAGGGGCTTACAGTGATTAGGAAGTTCGGCAACAAGCCAGGTTGATGTCATACAAACAGGAGAGAATAAGTGAAAATGCAGGAGGAGAAAAAAAGAGCATTGTCCAAATAACTTTTAAAACTAGGTAAGTTTAATATCCAATTGAATTTAGAAATTAATGCATGTGGAAAAAAGGGAGAGGAGGGGAACCTGGGTGGCTCAGTTGCTTAAGCGCCCGACTCTCGAATTGGCTCAGGCCATGATCTCATGGTTTGTGAGTTTGAGCTCTGCATCTGGCTTTCTGCTGTCAGCCCAGAGCCTGCTTCAGATCCTTTGTTTCCCTCTCTCTCTATCCCTCCCCTGCTTATGTGCACATGCGTGCGTGTGTGCTCTCTCTCTCATAAAATAAAAAATACAAATAAAAATAATTGCATGTGTTCTAGCCATATAGCCACTCAGTAAATTCTATCCTACTTCATGACTGTGAGTGGATGATATTTGGGGAAATCAAGGAGTAGAGACTTGGTTTCTTATTTTGAGGGATGCAGAAATAGCTGCAAGCACTAATTGAGACCAAGGAATTCAGAGGAAGCAACTACAGCCTCAAGTGACTGGGTAAAATGCCAACCTCACCGCTGCCAAAGGATCCTCAAAGGACTAGAAAGGGTCAAGTTGCCCCAATGACATTTTGGTTTTACTCCAATACTTCCACTAACATTCTTTAACAATTCACACTAAAACAGAAAAAAATCCTTGCTATGATATAACGATGCCAATGAACAGCAGAAGGACATGCATAAAAATCATGCAGGAAACTCCTTCTGAGACTGGAAGCTAACGTATGTTTCCTGATGCTTCTAACAACACGGATACCATTAACTCAGAATTGTTTTAGAACTGAGGACGCCCTAAATTAATTTATTCAATAAGTTACTATGCGGGATCTACTTAGTGCTAGGGAATAGTGCACTGTACAAAACAATCCTGTGCTCACGTGGTTTACATTCCAATGGGCTTATATTCCAATTCAGTATTTGCTACTGGCCATCTTAAATGATGACGACCCAATCATTACCTTTTTTACATATACTGAAATCAACACAAAAGTGCAGATAGGGATTTGTTCAAACTTTATACATAAAGACATTTTTTTTAAGTTATTCACTTTGGCTATACTATCTCAGGGATCACCTGCATTTTTATTGAAGGAATACCTCCCGGGATGTAGAAAAGCCTTAATTATTGTTCCATCTCCACATTCAGTTAAAACATTGCCTCTGTTCAAGGGTTTTTGAGATTACTTTTATGGGAAGGTGGTAGGAGGGGAATCAAGTGTTACTAATTATCTCTTATCTTAACTTAGAATATTATCAAGCCCACCTCCAAGAGATACAAAATTCTAAATTCTACTCACTCACTCTTAACAAATCGGCTTTTGCCCTTCATTTGGACTGTATATCTTGACCCTGTTCAATTATTTCTGTCATCTCTTTAAATGGAAAGGCCAATACCATCCATACAAAGTTGTTGTAATCACACAGAGTAACATAAATGAGACGATCTAGTAATCCAGACCCTAGTAAAAAACCGATATTACTTAGATCAAATTAGGCTTCTTGGGTAAAAAGGTGAATTTCTAGAAGGATGTTGGTAGAAATGCAAACAATGAAAAAGGTAACTGAATACATCTCTCTGTGACACACTCTTCATTCAGTTATTTTGCCTGGGATTGGGGGGAAAAAAAAACATGGAAAGAAAAATAAATATCGTTTAAAAGTAATTCTGTGTGGATCAGTTGATCACTTATCTGAGAATCTCTTGGTGGCATGATGATCAAAAGGCATTGTAAGTAATCAGGAGACTATAGATGCTGGCAAGGATGTGGAGAAACGGGAACCCGCTTGCACTGTTGGTGGGAACGCAAAGTAGTGCAGCCACTCTGGAAAACAGTGTGGAGGTTCCTCAAAAAATTAAAAATAGACCTACCCTATGACCCAGCAATAGCACTGCTAGGAATTTACCCAAGGGTTACAGGAGTGCTGATGTATAAGGGGCACTTGTACCCCAATGTTTATAGCAGCACTTTCAACAATAGCCAAATTATGGAAAGAGCCTAAACGTCCATCAACCGATGAATGGATAAAGAAATTGTGGTTTATATACACAATGGAATACTACTTGGCAATGAGAAAGAATGAAATACGGCCTTTTGAAGCCACATGGATGGAACTGGAGAGTGTTATGCTAAGTGAAATAAGTCAGGCAGAGAAAGGCAGATACCATATGTTTTCACTCTTATGTGGATCCTGAGAAACTTAACAGAAGACCATGGGGAGGGGAAGGAAAAAAGAATAAAAAGTTAGAGAGGGAGGGAGCCAAACCATAAGAGACTCTTAAAAACCGAGAACAAACTGAGGGCTGATGGGGGGTGAGGAGGGAGGGGAGAGTGGGTAATGGGTATTCAAGAGGGCACCTGTTGGGATGAGCACTGGGTGTTGTATAGAAACCAATTTGACAATAAAAATTCATATTTAAAAAAAGGCATTGTTAGAATATGAATATCAAAATCAGTTTAAAGTTTGAAGTTGTTTGCTATTTAATTCATAATGTGATGACTCTCAGAGACCCACATACCTAGCATTCTACACATTTTTTTTTATTCATAGATTTGGAGTTGAGGTATGGGGAATCAAGGACAAGAAGTTGTAAATAATATTTAGGCTAAACCAGAGCAGAGGTAGAAAAAAGGGTGCAAAACACAGAGAAAAATATTGGTAGAAACAGAAAATCAAGACCAAAAGTGACTAAGAGAATACAAAACCACAAAATTGGGTCTGTGACAGGCTGATCTTATTCAAATTTAAGGAGTTAGAGATTCTAGATGACTTCTGGTATGTGTACATATGTATGAAAATATATACACACACGTATATAAATTTTTACATATGTACATATGCATATGTATATGTCTTTGTGTGTGTACACAATGCCTGTTCTTACATTCAGGAAAGTCATAAAGCCATGCTAGTTGGCAAACTATATCCCTTAGGTCAAGTATGACAAGCCACCTATTTTGGAACCAAATACCATCCATTGGCTTACATATTGTCCAAGACTGCCTTCGTGATACAAAGTAGACTGAGATAATTGCAGCAGGGTTCATGACTGGGTAAAATAAACTGACCCAAATAAAATATTTACTCTCTGGCTCATTACAGGAAATGTTTACTTACCTTTAACCTGGACCATCACCCTCCCAATCCAATCTCCTGACTTCCTGCTTTCTGTCTGTCCCTCCTCCTATTTTTTTTAACTGATTAAAAACAGTAGGCACTGATTGAGTGCCTACTGTTATGTCCTTATATTTAAAAACTATTTTTTAGAGCAGTTTTAGGTTCACAGCAAAATTAAAAAAAAAAAGGTACAGATATCTTCATTATACTACATGTCCCTATACACACATAGCATCTCCCATTATTAACATCCCTTAAGAGAGTGCTACATTTTTTATAAATGATAAGCTTACATTGACACATCAAAATCACTCAAAGTCCATCCTTTACATTAGTATTCACTTTTGGCTGTACATTCTAAGGATTTGGACAAATGTGTAATGACATAAATCCATCATTACAGTACCTACAGAATATTTTCACTGCTCTAAAAATCCTCTGTGTTTCACCTACTTATCCTTCCCTGCCCCCACCCCTGGCAACCAGTGCTCTTTTTTGCTATCATAGTTTTGCCCTTTCCAGAACATCACATAATTGAAATGAAACTGTAGGTAGCCTTTTCAGATTGGCTTCTGTCACTTAGTAATAGACATTTTAGTTTCCTTTATGTGTTTTCATGGCTTGATAGCTCATTTCTTTTTAACTCTAATACTCCCTTCTCCAGACGTACCATGGTTTATTTACCTATTTGCCTACTGAAGGACATCTTGGTTGCTTCCAAGTTGTAACAATTATGAATAAAGCTGCTATAATCATTCACATGCAAGCTTTGGTGTGGACATAAATTCTCAACTTCTTTGGGTAAATACCAAGGAGTGTGATTGTTAGATTGTATACTAAGACGATGTTTACTTTTGCAAGAAAGTGCCAAACTTTTTCAAAGTGGCTGTTAAATTTGGATTCCCAACAGCAATGAATTTGAGTTCCCATTGTTCCACATCCTCACCAGCATTTGGTGTTGTCAATGTTCTGGATTTTGGCCATTCTAATCAGTGTGTTGTGATAGCTCATTGTTTTAATTTTCATTTCTCTGATGATACATTATGTGAAAACTTTTCACACTTGACATCTGCATGTTTTGTTTGGTGAGGTGTCTGTTAAGGTCTTTGGCCCCTTTTTTTAGTCAAGTTGTTTTCTTATGGTTAATTTTTAAGAGATCTTTTTATATTTTGGATAACAGCTCTTTATCAGATGTGTGTTTTACAAATATTTTCTCTCAGTTTATGGCTTATCTTCTCACTCTCTTGAGCTTCTTTTATTTATTTTTCCCATTCGTTTTCATGGTTTTGACTCCCCATCATTGTCTTTAAGGTAACTATTCCAAATGTTTCAGGATTTTGGAAAGTCTGTGAATGTTCAACTTGAAGTTTCTCTGTATCTGCACTTCCCTCCTTTCACTTCTGTGTTCCTCGGGCTTAATTACCCAATTCTTCCCTGATCCAACAGCTTCCAGACTTCATTATCTTACCCAAACTTATTCCCATTTGTTTGTTTACTATTATTCACTATTCTCCCTTAAAAACAATATAGAAACATTCTTCCAATTCTTATTTCCTGTAATTTAACACCTTATCCATCTTTACCCATATTTTTAAACTACAAATATTTTTGTAAACATAACCCGTATTTCACTGCCTCTACTTTTTACCATCTACCCACACCATAAATTCCTTCAATCTGGCTTTGCCTGGTTACTCTATTTAATTTTCCTCAGAAGTCACCAAGGACCAACTGATAATCAGTTTTCTGTTTTCTTCCTCCTTATGATCTCTTTGGTATTGGATTTTGTCATATCTTTATTGAGACTCTTTTCTCACATGGTTCTGAAAGTAAAAATTCCACCAGTACCCAAGTAAAACACTAGTAGAAACATTACTAACTTTCCCTCAAACATAGGATATACATCCCAACCTCAGGCCAATTTTTATAGTTCTGCTTCCTTTGCAATAAACATGCTTTTTTGTGTGATACAAGCTCTATCTACTTCAAGTTGTGATACAACAGTCCATCAAATACAGGGTACTGGTATATAAGATCCAGGAGCACAAATGTCTTTCTTATTGTTTATTGTGTCTCCAGGAACAGTTACACATTAACCACCAAACAACAATTGAATAAGTATATTTAATACCTGAAAGAAAATTCAGAGATCATCTACTCCAGCCCCCTTTGGCTTTCCCATTGTTAAAAAAAAGATAAATTACTGGTAGAGCTGGAACATTAGTGTTCATTCCAGTACATGTTTCCACATTTTAATGCTTGTTCTATTATATACTAAATTGTTATAGAATCTTTTCCTTTTCAAGATATCTTTTAAAAAAAGTAATTACTTACCAAATTAAGAAAATCACCTACCATGATTATCAGAAATTGTGAACTTAATATATTACCCAACACTTAACACTTCATAATTTTACTCTTCCATATATTTTTTTCTGTGGCTTGGTTCAGATGATGTTAGTATATCCAAATACACATACATTTTTTCATTGGAGGTATATTCATTTTAGAGAAATCTTATAACTATTGTATCTGAAAATTCTGTAACATTTTCCAATAGCATGAGACAAAGTTCCCCCAAATATAATATTATACCTACAGCAACATATGAAATTGTCATCTATTCAAACACTAAATCTTGCTCATTCAGAAGTAAAAAATGAAAAAGTCAACTTTAATATTACTTGGAGTCATCTGTTGGCAGCATAATCTATAACACCTAATTTTATGAGATTGAGCTCAAATATAAGTTCCCACTCATCTCACTAAAATGTGTTGACTGCTTTTCATATTCAAGGCACTATTCTAGCTTCTGTAAGGATAGAAATAAACCCTATACCTGTAAGAACTTATAATGAAGGGAATAATAACATTATGCAACTGGGCTTTTGTTTCCATATCTAAAAATGATGATTAAAAACTCCTGTCCTGCCCAACTCACTGTATGCTTGGAAGACTCAGATGAACAGTGAAAGCACTCTGTAAAATATAAATAAGTAGACAACTCTTAATTATTCATTTTATACTGACTATATGATAGCAAATTATCAAAGACCGAAATGTGTAAAGCAGTGAGGTACGTGGCAGATATGAGAGGGAGGAATCGACATGGAGCAGAGAGGGTTAGGTATTGGAAGCTGTTTGCTTCCATCATCACCTCGGCCACCTCACCTAGACTGTGGAAATTGTCTATCAGTGTTCCGTGTCCCTCCCACCCCCCACTTTCTTCTTGCTCTCATCTATTGCAACTACTCCCAGACTAAGTTCTTACTAAGTCTTCATGGTCCTTTTGTTAACACCTTCAAATACTCATAGAATTTGGGAAGAAATCGTTTAAGTTCCTTATCTGGAGGCGTTACAGCCTTATTTCCAACTGCTTAGTTTTCCTTACTTTCCACTCCAACTAAACTCTTGCAACAACAATTGCCTATCATTAATTTGGTAATTTACTTTTATTTGTTCCAGCATGATTTAATGTGGCTCATTTGACAATTAATCATGTAACCTAATTCCTTGTGGCATCTGTTCTGCTGTTGCATCAAACTGTTACTTATATTTTCTTTTCATTTATATAGTTTCCTTTTTTTAACTGCATTTTTTTTGGTCTTCTAGTCAGACACTAACCTCTATTAAAAACTGACACCATGTTTCACGGGGCACCTGGGTGGCTCAATTGTTTAAGCATCCAAATCTTGATTTCAGGTCAGGTCATGATCTCAGTGCTAAGTGAGGAAACACCTGCTTGGGATTCTCTCTCTCCCTCTCTCTCTGCCTCTCCCCTGATTGTGCGCTCGCGCGCTCTCTCTCTCTCTCTCTCTCTCTCTCTCTCTCTCTCTCTCAAAATAAATAAATAAACATTTGAAAAAGAAAGAAACTGACACCATGTTTTAATCACCCCTCTATACCACACCCCCAGGTTCATGCATACTGTTTTGCTTCAATCTACAAATTTATGGATGTACAATTCTGCAAAGTTCAGTCCTTCCTACTAAAGAGATGATACAGTTATTGTCTATGAGAAGCAAAAAATAGAAGATATTAGCAATTCTGTCCTGTGGCTCCCAGATCCCTTTTAAGACCGAAGGACTTACTCCCTTAGTCACTAGGAAGGTTTTTCTGCTGGCCTTCCCAGCAGACTCTTCTCTGCTGAAGGGTCCCTCCCACAAAGGACATCTCCTTCTCGGGGCATATCATACCCAAGAACTCATCAATGCCAGCAAACAAGGCCCCTGTGCCCTTACCCCAACCTGGGGTGACTCTGAAGGCCACAGCAGCTTCAGAGCACCACTGAGGGGTCAGCTGAGTCCTTCTTATCACTCCAGTCATAAGAAGCCAAACTTCTCCCTTTGCCCAATCTTACTTCTCTCTCATTTTCCTATAGAACTTGCTGCATGCAAATATCTATTTCAATCTCCTTCCCAAGGACTCCAACCGCTGAACAAAAATATGAAATAAAATTATATGAACACAAAGCCCATCATGTTGCCTTTTTCTTTCACCAACCAGGAACTCTTAGCTAAATTTAATGCTCAATTAAGGTAACTCATCATATTTAGTTTACAGTCATTCCCACCTCCTTGCTTCACTGTTAGTCTGTTCCTTATATTTTAACAAGTATCTTTCTTATCAAACTAGTTGTAAAATATTTTTTAAAGCACATGGAAAGAAAAAAATAATACTATGAAAAGGAGAAAAAAACTTCCCGCTGAGTGAAGTACAAAATTCCACAGAATTTCAAGAAAGGAATATATAATGTTTGCTTTTAGTCATCAGGAAAGTAACAAAACTAAAATCTTTAAATAAGTTGAATTTGAGATGGATCTTGAGACAGGAATTGGCACACAGAGATAAAGGAGTAGTAGCTTCTGCATGAGAAGGGCAGAGTAGATATGCTTAGAAAGATCGGTGGTCCCATAGCAGGAGCTATACCACAAAGGATGACCAGCATTAGAAGATTATAAAAGGACAGAGAGAAGTACAAAGTGAAGATTACAAGAAATCTAAGTTACGGAAATGAACACTATGTAGACTTGTGTGGAAGAATTAAAAATAAATAAATAGAAGACATCATAGCTAGAACAAAAACTCAACTGATGCTTCTGAAAGTCAGATACAGAATCTGATAAAGAATTCTGAAAGTACAGTATTTTTTTAAATGAAAGTCAGCAAAAAATGTCATCTGAAGGCACCACTATTTTAAGAGATGTCAGATCATCATCTTTGTTTCCCACAAAAGGATAAAGTTATATTTCTGTGCTTTGGAAAATTTCTGGTTTCCAATTAACTTCTATAGTCCATGTATTAGTCAGGGCCCAGTGAAGGGACACAAACTACACCAATAATTTAAACAGGAAAAATTTTAATATAAAGGCTTATTAACTAGTAAAAAGTAGTTAATATCTAAAAGGGGTAAAAGCAATTCTTTAAAAACTACAGGAATAGCAGATTTAGAGAGAAAGTTCTATCTATAGGGTTAACACAAAATCTAGGAAAGGGCCAAATTTTAGGTTCTCCCATCCCTTTCCTACAAAGTTGTTGGGAAGGGTTTGACAGAAGCCCACTAGATGGTCAAAACATGTTCCCAGGGATCCTGACTCCTCCCCCTCTGGGTTGCCTTCAAGTTCCACTGGAACACTATGGCTTGGAGCTGGTACACGGGGAGCTACCTGCTGGGAGGCCTGGGCTGGGGTCAGTCTACAACTGCTGCAGTAATGGAGAAAGTCTTCAGAAGCTGAATGGAGAAATGCCCCAAAGGGCCAGCACCACAGGCTCTTACATACCTATCCCCACAGGCTAAGAGGAAGAGTCACACCAGAACCAGAAAGAGAAGTCCTTTCCTCTGTTATAACTTACACTGCCCTCCAATGTCCAGAGGACACTGAGTCATGTGACAAAGTAGAAGTATTTATAGGGTTCAGCTCTAGTACATCAAAACAGAGAAAAAGAAGGGTGGATTAAGACCTGAGAGAAAATAAGCTGGTGCAGTCAATCACAAAACTAACTTTGTTAAATAATAAGAAAGAGAAGCACACATCGAGGAAAAGAGAACCAGAATGTTTTCAAATACGCTATGTTTTAAAAATGAAGAATTAAGTTCAAATTTATCCCAAGTATGTCATATAGACAGAAAAGCATATTTCTATAGAAAAGCAAAGTTCTATATACAATATATACTTCAAAGACAGGCAGAAAACTGTCCACCTTTTTGAAGTTACTTAAGAATATTTTAAAAAGCTATCATTATCCAGATTATTATGAACATTCCCTTCATGTATGTAAACAAATTGAGTTAGTCAACAAAGAATTCAGTTACCCAAAATGCCCAAGACTCAATTTTCTACTCCAAACTCCCTCCTGATCTCCAGACACATTTAATCTATCACCTACTAAACATCTCTATTTGGATGTCCAATCAGTACTTTTAACACAAACATCCAAATTTCAGTCATATGCTGGTAAACTAGCACTTAAAGATAAAAACCAACCCCGAATCTATCTTTTGCCAATTTTGGCAGTGTAAATATTCCCAACTTGGCCTCTATGAAGCATCTGACAACTTTACAACCATCTTAAATTATTACCCATTTAGTGTCTCAGTGAATCCCAGCCCTTTCACCACTCCGATATCCAAGCCAGAAACCTTGGTT
Organism: Felis catus; assembly: GCF_018350175.1. Classification (NCBI taxonomy): domain Eukaryota; kingdom Metazoa; phylum Chordata; class Mammalia; order Carnivora; family Felidae; genus Felis; species Felis catus. The sequence continues at coordinate 91,229,109 of NC_058372.1, read as the reverse complement.
TCATCTTTTATTTCTCCACTCCCTTCACCGCTCACATATTTTTCTAAATTATATAACTTTTTCAGCTTTGTTTCTCTGGTCGGTCACCACCTTTTTTCCTACTGCCACCATCTTTTATCATGCCATTTTTGTGTTTCATTAGCCTGATGGTGTTCTTGCCTCAAGTCTGTCTTTCCCATGTATTGTTCGCTGTAGGCAAAATAATCTTTCCTTTTTTTTATGGAGATAGAGTTGGTATAAAACATTCTATGATTTTCAGGTTTAATGTGTACAACTTTTGATTTGATTCATTTACACATTATGATAGGATTAACATAATAGTTTAGCTAACACCTCTATCATGTCATATAATTATAATTTCTTTGTGTGTGTATGTGTGTATGGTGAGAACATTTAAGATATAGTCTCTTAGCAACTCTGAAGTTTATAATAAGTATTGTTGACTATAATAACTATGCTGTGCATTATTTTTTCAGAATGTATTCATGTTCTGGATGCACATTTACGTAATTGAATATCTCCCCAATTCTCCTTCACCAACACCCTGGTAACCACCATTCTAGTCTGTTTCTATGACATCTGCTTTTTTTAGATTTGACATATTAGTGATATCATACAGTCTTTGTCTTTTTCTGTCTGGTTTATCTCACTTAGCATAATGCCTTCAAGGTCCATCTATGTTGTTTTACATGGCAGGATTGATCTTACAGTGCATGTTAGTCTGGCTGCTTCATTTATCTTAACACATTATTGCAGCTTTTGATATGAAATGTGATTTTTTTGTGGCTCCTGATCTCCTTTCTAGCCTCATCTCACCCTAATTCTTTCCCCCCTGCGCACCTCAGCCTGCTTTCTCTTCAGCCACTTTGAACTACATGTAGCTCCCAATGTGACTGCTTTCCCTGGCTTTCAGGTATTTTTTTGTTTTTAATTTATACTTTTATATACTTTTCTTTCTTATCAATGACCTGATCCATTTTTAATTCCTCTGTTGTTAATCTATTAGCCTCAAAATTGTATCTATTTATATTCTGATTATTCTTATATTCTTATATTTTAAGTTGCATTCATGTTTTATCCTAACAATTCAGAACGTTAATGAAATTTCTACTCCTCCCTAACACAAAGACCTGAGAATGCTTGTGTACAGATATTCCCTGACAATACTCTATTCCTGTCTTGTATTTTATTTCCATCCTCATTTTAGCTGCCCCAAAGTTATTTTTAGAGCTGTTAGTTATTTATATTTGCCTATATGCTTACCAATTCTTTGCTCACCATTGCTCATGATGTCTCACATTTTCCTACCTGGTTTCAATTGCTCCTTTGTGAAGCACATTCTTTAGTAGTTCAGAGAGTGTCTGTGCATAGAAACCTCTGCGTTATTTGTTTTCCTGCAAATGTCTTCATTTTAACCTCAATTTTCATCACTGATTTAGCAATTCTAATTTAGGATTCTGGTCTGACAATTACTTCCTCTCAGCACTTTGAAGAGACCAGTCTCTTGTTTCCTAGCCTCCAATATTGCTTTTAAAATTTGCTGTTCAAGTAGTTATAATTCATTCATTTGTAATGTTTATAAATTGATTTTTATGTAATGTGCTCAAAACTCACTGTGATTTTCAATCTGTGGGTTAATATGCTTCATTAATTCTGGAAATTTCTCAGTCATTAGCACCTTGAATATTACTTCTTCGTCATTTTCTCAGCTCCTTCTGGAAATCCTACTTCAGATGAATAGGTGGGTAAGTTCTGTCATTTTATTCTCCATATCTTTAATCATTTCCCCATATTTTCTATCTCTTTTTCACTTTTGCCACATTTGGGGAATTGCCCCCAGATCTTCCTTGTGTGAGCATGAGGAATTTAAGAAAAACTTAATCATCTTTAAACTTTCCCTATAGCCCTAATCTTATAAATTTTATTTATTTATTTTTTTATTTTTTTAATTTTTTTTTAACGTTTATTTATTTTTGAGACAGAGAGAGACAGAGCATGAACAGGGGAGGGGCAGAGAGCGAGGGAGACACAGAATCTGAAACAGGCTCCAGGCTCTGAGCTGTCAGCACAGAGCCTGACGCGGGGCTCGAACTCACGGACCGTGAGATCGTGACCTGGCTGAAGTCGGACGCTTAACCGACTGCGCCACCCAGGCGCCCCATCTTATAAATTTTAATATCTATAATTTTAATTTCTAGAACTGCTTAGTTTTTTTCCAACTTGTTCTGTTTATTCTGTCCTGCCTTTTTTGTTTTAATAAACTCTATTTCCCTTTGAAACTCTTTTTTATTTTTTATTTTTTCAATGTTTATCTATTTTTTTTTAATTTTTTTTCAACGTTTTTTATTTATTATTTTGGAACAGAGAGAGACAGAGCATGAACGGGGGAGGGGCAGAGAGAGAGGGAGACACAGAATCGGAAACAGGCTCCAGGCTCCGAGCCATCAGCCCAGAGCCTGAGCGGGGCTCGAACTCACGGACCGCGAGATCGTGACCTGGCTGAAGTCGGACGCTTAACCGACTGCGCCACCCAGGCGCCCCTCAATGTTTATTTTTGAAAGGAAGAGAGAGAGAGAGAGAGAGAGAGAGTGTGTGTGTGTGTGTGTGTGTGTGTGTGAGAGAGCAGGTGAGGGGCAGAGAGACAGGGAGACACAGAATCTGAAATAGGCTCCAGGCTCTGAGCTGTCAGCACAGAGCCCAACGCTGGGCTCGAACTCATAAACTGCGAGATCATGACCCGAGCTGAAGTCAGACATGTAACTGACTCAGCCACCCAGGTGCCCCTGAAACTCTTTGTTTTATTTTTTTATTTATTATTTTTTTAAAGTTTATTTATTTTTGAGAGAGACAGAGACAGAATGTGAGTGGGTTAGGGGCAGGGAGAGAGGGAGACACAGAATCCAAAGCAGGCTCCAGGCCCCTAGCAGTCAGCACAGAGCCCGACACAGGGCTCGAACTCATGAGCTGTGAGATCATGACCTGAGCCGTAGTCAGTCGCTCAACCAACAGCCTCCCAGACGCCCCATCTTTGTTTTAAATATATTAGTCCCCTTGCAAAAAAATAATAAAATAAAATATAAATAAATAAATAAATAAATCTACTCAACAAATTCTAGAATTATCCTCAGTACTATGGATACAACAATGAATAAAACACACAAGATTCTTGTCATCATTGAATTTATATTCATATGTATGATCTTTTTTCAGATTGTCTTATTATATCAAGTTCTCAGGGATCCCAACTCTATTTGTTGTGATTTCTAACTCTCACTCATTGTGGATGACTTTTGTAATGGGGTAGGGTGGGAGTAGGGCTCATACTGAGTGGGGACTGTTTTTCTCCATGGGACTGTGTATAGCTGTATACATTCCTTCAGAGCATTTGCATTTTATTCTGCCAGGTGACCAAAGGATTTCATTGTCCTAAGATCAATTTTTATGTTACAGTGTCTACTTAGAGATCCCTGTACTACGAAGAGTGAAATATGTATATCATACTCTACATGGAACAAGTTTTGAATTTTGTTTGCTTACAGAAACAGGTTTTTTCTTTCTTTCTTCCCCCCCTTTCCACGCTCCATCCCTTCCTTCCTTCCTTCCTTCCTTCCTTCCTTCCTTCCTTCCTTCCTTCCTTCCTTCCTCCTTCCTTCCTTCTTTTTCTTTCCTTCCTTCCTTCCTTCCTTCCTTCCTTCCTTCCTTCCTTCCTACCTTCCTTCCTTCCTTCCTTCTTTTTCTTTTCTTCCTTCCTTCCTTCCTTCCTTCCTTCCTTCCTTCCTTCCTTTGATTTCCATTCAGAGCCCTCAGCAGCATTATGCTTTCTACTTCTTTCTGTGATCCTATAGGTATAGATTTTAGTTCTTATTCCATGGAAGAGTCAGCCCTTCCAGATTATAGCTTATAGTTTTATGTGCAGATCTCAGCTTGAAATTCATGTCCTGGCCTGGCCTATTGTTTCCGATTCTTGAGTGGGAATTAAAGCCCAAGTGCCTAGCTGTGAGGGTCTACCTTCAGTACTGACATCCTAAACCCCAACCCTAAAACTCTGCACTGCATTATTAGAGCAACTTGCATTGTTACTGCTTTGGGTTTAAGTGCCCTCTTTTTTTCCCCCTTGATTTTATTTTTTAATTAAAAAAAAAAAGATTCTTCCTTTTTGTTTAAAAGCTATTTATCAGTTTTTGTTTGTGGAGGCAAAAGTTTATGTTAGTTTGGTCCCCCACATGACTGGATCTGGTCATTTACACTCTGCCTGAGAACCCAATTCACTAGGTCCCTAATATCAAACACTACTCATGTATATTCTTACTGCAAATTGATACTATCCTATGAGTATACTATATAATATTAAATCATTATATTGTATTTTTCTCTTAACTGTCTTATACCTCCTTTAGAGTATGAGTTGGTTGAGATTAGAGAATGCAACTTATTCATCATTATATGCCAGTACAGTACCTGGGACACTGTAAACACTGTTTGTTGAATGATTAAATGACTGAATAAACAAATACATAAATTAATTTTATCATAACAGACTAGCAGACTCACATTCTTACACATTCAACACACATACACACTTATTCACATACGCCCATAAATATATATACACAACTTTGACATTTTAAAATTAATTTTATAAAAACAACTGCTTTAGGGGCGCCTGGGTGGCACAGTTGGTTAAGCGTCCGACTTCAGCCAGGTCACAATCTCGCGGTCCGTGGGTTCGAGCCCCGCGTCAGGCTCTGGGCTGATGGCTCAGAGTCTGGAGCCTGTTTCTGATTCTGTGTCTCCCTCTCTCTCTGACCCTCCCCCGTTCATGCTCTGTCTCTCTCTGTCCCAAAAATGAATAAATGTTGAAAAAAAAATTAAAAAAATAAAACAAAAAACAAAAAACAACTGCTTTGAAGTTTAAATGTACAGCCCCAGAATCAACAAGTTATTTTGAAAGTGCAGAAGTAATTATTGGGAACATTTCTGAGATTCAAAGATTTTAAAATTTATTAATGTTAATTACTTTCGAAAAATCTCAATTTTTTAGATTATAATCATGACTGAGGATATTCAGCACATCACTATAAATTTGCTCAGTTATTTGCATAACTGAGAAGTAAGTACTTGTGCTGGAGGATTCCTCTACTTCACTCTTCAAATAAGAAAAGATCCTTACTCAGAGCTCAGGAAAATGAGAAATGTTGTCTTACTGATAATAATCTTATCTCTTGTAGTAACATCCCCTTCGGTTGGAATTTCAGCATGTAACTAAAAGTCATGTCCCATAATCTTGCATTTTTGCAACTTCTGACATACGTGTGCATGTGTTTCCAAATAGTTATTGCATTGGACGGTTGTGAAGGTCTCATTATGTGATGCATTATGTCAGTTTTTTTCTCTTTCTCTCTGACTTTTAGGTAACATTGCTGTAACTTTAGGTGGTTGTGCTGATACCAGTTTTTTCTGCTATTTTCTTTAAAAATAGCATAAAAAATTTGGGGCGCCTTGGTGGCGCAGTCGGTTAAGCGTCCACCTTCAGCCAGGTCACGATCTCGCGGTCCGTGAGTTCGAGCCCCGCGTCGGGCTCTGGGCTGATGGCTCAGAGCCTGGAGCCTGTTTCAGATTCTGTGTCTCCCTCTCTCTCTGCCCCTCCCCCGTTCATGCTCTGTCTCTCTCTGCCGCAAAAATAAATAAACGTTGAAAAAAAAATTTAAAAAAAATAAAAATATCATAAAAAATTAAACAACAGTTCCATGTAGTAGCAGCTAACAATAAGTTTGATGTTGATTCATTTGCCAAAGACAAAGGAATCCTCTCTTTCACTTTGTTTTTCCGGATTTTATTCGAGCAGTTTCCCTGTATCCAGATTTCTTATGGCATTTTTAAAATGTTAGCTTTGCTACTGCCTCTTAACGCTAAGAAAATATTTCCTGATGTATAGCAAAGCAGCAGACTTTAGCAGTACCTTTATGAAAAAAAAATTAGTTCCGTGAAATTACATTAAACTAGAACATTTTTACTTAAAAACTTGAGAAGTTTGTATTGCCTTACAGAAAACAAAAATCTTCCTCTGGAGGAAAAGAAATAAATTCTACTAATGCAGAAAATAGTTTGAATCATGGTTGAGGAGACGGGGAAAACAACTAAGAGGAGAAATTTCAATTTATTTTAATATTGCTTTTAAGTGATCTGCTTTGCATCACTAGGTCCAGGAAAGCAAAAGTAAGTATTACAAATGAAGTAGAATTAAAATATTCCTCTACTTTATAAATACAAATTTATGTCAAAATATTACAACATTTTTAAAAAATTTAAGAGAAAAACTGGAAAGTAGTACATGCATGAAAAACAAGATCCATTTATCATTGTATTTATGCACATAATAACATCAACTGCAGCCATCATGCCAATACTCAATGACAGATGGCATGTGATCTGAAGAAATCTAGCTATATACATCTATATCGTATACAATCTGCCATATTAAAAAGGCTTCTGCTCATATTAAAGCTACTTCTAATTTTCTCTGCCAGAGTAAGCAATTTATTAGGCAGCATGTTTGATGACAGCAATTAAATTCCCATCTTTCCAGGATGGTAGTATCTTTCATGGAGAAGACATACTTCAAACAAAACTTCAAACAAAAGCACCAAATGAAATGAAAGGGGGGACAAAATCCAGTTGTGTAAGTTTTCACCAAACTAGCTTTTTCTGTCTCTAGCTGTCAAAATTCATAACAATGGGCTACTTTATGAGAATACCATTCTACATGAAAACACACAAGTCAACATCCAAGAGGAAAAAATCATATATAATTTTCATTTCTATAGAGATCCTTGAAAGATGTCTAGCAAGCCCACTTCATCTGGTACATCATAGGTCAGAAGGGGAAGCTAATGACAAAAGGACAAATGGTTTGTACAAGGATCTTTGAGTTGCAAGTACCAGCAATTCACTCAGGCAATCTTAAGTGATGGGAATATACGATATAGCTACAATGGTAATAAGGCAGGAGACTCATAGGGATCAAAGAAAATAAAATTTAAATTATTCAAGATCCATGCAGCTCTCATCTTGTTCTAAAGTAGTAAAAGCAAGAGTTTGTGCATCTTCTTCTCACCTCAACCAGCTTCTTCTCAAAGATTCACAGCTTCTTTATACTTACAAACATCTACAATTGCTTCTTACTAATGTTTCCTCATGGTTTCTCTCTCTGTCTGATGACCTTTCTGTTATGTTCCCATAGCTCTTGCCTGATTGTCTCCTTATTTCATAGTTCAAGTTCCCAAGAGACAAAACCTGATTCAACTGAGTGCTCTCTACTGTTTTAGAGAGTAGGCATTTCCCCACCAGGCTACTCATAGGCCTCTGTCCACTACTGATTTTATTGGCTATGGATAAAGAAGAGGTAGGAAAAGGGTGAGTAACATGGAAACTCAATAGTTTCCCCTGCTTAAGGAATGGGTGTTCAGAAGCTTCCATTTGTCAGGAACTGTACATGAAAAAATGTCCAGCATACATAACAACTAACATCTTCCACACCCTTTATGTACATAATCCATACTCTTCTCAAGCTGAAATGGACACTATTCTCTGTACATAAACTACTTTTCCCATTTCTATATCGATTTCTTCCTATTCCTTCCATTTTAGCAATCCTCCAATTCCCATCTCATTTCTCCTGGTTGAAATCCTATTATACATTCAGGGTCCATTCTTAAAGGCCAATTTCTCAAAGAAGTCCACCTTATTTTCCTGAGCATTTACTTCTAATTTTTTATGGCGCTTATATTCTGTCTTATACTGCAGATATTTGTGTACTATTTGTGTACTACTATTTCCTAACTTATACTTTCATTTTCTTGAAGGTATACAGTATTTTTATCACCTCTTTATCCTAAGCACCACCTAATCCAATGATGTATGTTCAGTTCTCGGTAGATTCTTACAGGATAAATTATTTTAACCATTTAACAAATGTTTATTACATGCCTAATATGTACTAGGCACTAATGTAAGCTCTGGGGATACAGCAGTGAACAAAAGAGGCAAAAATCCCTATTCTCTTGGAATTTATAGTCTATTGGAGAAAATAAGCAGGTAAATAAAATACATAGTATGAGAGTGGTGATTATTGTTATGAAGAAAAATAAAGCAGGGAAGAAAATTCAGAGTACTAGGAGTTACTCGGTGGTAATTTTAATAGAGTGGCCAACTCACTGAGTAGGTGACATTTGTGCACAGACCAGATGGAGGGAGTGGGAGGGAGCTCTATCTGAAGGAAGAGCACTCCAGGTAGAGGAAATAGGAAAGTGCACACCCACAGGCAGAAGCATGCCTGACATGTCTGAAAGAAAACAAGGAGATCAAGGAGGCAGAAGGAGGGAGCTGAGAACAGGGAGGCTGGTATAGGGGGAGGGGCGCTGGTAGGGCCTTAGCAGTGATAGTAAGGGTTTTGGTTTTTGCCAGCAGGAGTGTTATTTTACTCAAAAGAATCACTTTGTTGTGTTCAAAAGAAAGTAAGGGGGGGAGGGCAAAAATAAATGCTAGTGGGAGGCTCCTGTTAACAATAAAGTGAGAGATGATATGACTTAAACCAGAAAGGTAGTAGTAGAAATGGGGACAAGTGCTCAGATTCTGGATATAATTTAAAGGTATAACGGATAGATTCAGCTCACAGATCACATATGCAGTGTAAGGGGAAAAAAAAGAAGATTTAAAAATGATTTCCAGATGTGATGGCCTGTGCAACTGGCGGGGATGGAGTTGTCATTTGCTGAGTCAGGGAAAATTACAAAAAAAAAAAAGAAAACAGGTCTGTAGGGGATAAAATCAGGAGTTCAGTATGAGATGGTGTAAGAGTCTGGAAGATGAGAGCCAGATATTGAGACATAAATTAGGGAGTCATCAGATTATAGACAGTGTTTAAAATCACAAGGATTAGATAAGATCACCTGAGAAAAGAATGTAGAAAAAGAAACGAAGAAGTCTAGGGACTGAGAGTCCTGGGGCTTTCCAAAACGTAGGGATGTGTGTTTGTCCATCTAATACTATATATCATACTAACTTCTATTAATCTTCCCATTTTACAGGTGAGGAAAGGGAAGAACATAAAAGGTAGATGCCTGCAGTCTAACTGCATTTTCTACACTAGAACATGGCAGAAACTAATTCAAACCCGTGTGATCTGGCTTCTCTGGTGAATTGCTCTTCACCACTGTTTTATTTTCCATCTCAATGAATATATCTACACGTTATCTGATACATAGTTGATGTTCAATAAGTTCTCACTAACTTTGAATGCAGTACATCAGCAACAATTTCATTCCTAAATCTAGAAGTAAGCCTTCATCAAATAGCTCTTAGGCAGTTTGGAAAAGCATCCACAAAGCCAAAGAATTTTCATGTAAAGAAGGTGGGAAGGCCAAGGGAGTAATTTAGACCACTTCCAGGTAGAGTGGCCACAGCTGTTCTATCCCCTCCCGGCTACTTCTAAGATTACCAAGCAAAACCCACATGCTTCAGAAACAGTCCAAACACACACCAGATACTTAACACCCATTTCCTCATTGAAATGCCCCATATGCTGGACTCTGATTAGCTCTTTTGGCACAAGCACACAAACTAATCCAGGATGGTTGCTTTCTGGCTTGTTGTGTTCTGTAATAGAGCAGAGACTCAAACAAAATGAACTAGTTCAGGGCCAAAACTATTCTGATCTTCCCATTTTAGTCAACAATATAGAAAATACATAGAGTTTGGACTTAATCTGGTGCTGCAGAATGGTTCCTGGGATGCTTTTGGTAATACATAGAGGGCATATTTCAGTTCTCCCAAGTACTTTAGCTTGTTTATTCTAAATTAGACACAATTTTATATAAGCCAACAAGAGAGAAAAAGAAGACTATTTAGTGTTGGGAAGAAATGAACCAGTGTATCCCTGGCCCTAATGAAATACACTGTTGGATATAAAATATAGTCAATGGGTTATTGGGATATTATAAGTGTCCCCACTCTACCTCCCTGCCTCCTGCCCCCACCCCCTTGCAGGAGCTCTTTGTCCATTCATCAGATTAATAGTAGCTTTCATGTGGCCCTTCTTTCTAAAGCCTGTTTCATTAAAGAGATTATATATTATGTTGACTTATCTTAAGACAAAGTAATGAGAGATCTAATTAATACATTATCAACTGCTTTATCACACTGAGGAAAATAAGTTTAATAAGTCATACATTCTCGTGATTAATGGTACTCACCTATGTTTTTAATTCACAGTATGATTTAAGACAAACATATTCCCTTATATGCACTCTAAATGGCCAATGCTCCTGTTTTATTAAATGTTTTTATAAAACACTTGGTTTTATTTTGTGGTTTAAAACTTTAATATTTAGGTTTAGTTACAGGCTCATCAAGTTATAGGTGTTCTAATTTGAGGTTCACATGTAGATTATTCTCTTATTTAAAAGAAAAGACATGGTTTCTGTAAATATGTGTACTACTTTGAATACCATCTGGTTAATATTTACGATTTGTTGATTGTTTTCATAAAAATGTTGTGCTCAGAGACACTATTTAAAAACATACAGGGAATGCTGTTATTGTGTCATTTATATAGATTTTTTAAATGAGATATTCCTGACCTATGAAATCAAATACATCAGTATAATTCATGTCATTTCTCCACAGTGCAAAATGGCCAATTAGTTTCCTTTAAGAACTTCTGTTTCAGATGCAAAGTTACATTTAGCCTGATGTTGCATTTTTTTACCCATATGTAACCAACTATCACCCAGCTGTGGAAGAAAGCAAACCAGATCTGAAGATTACTTAATTTCTAATGACACCTTCAAAACATTTAACTTCTAACACCCAAACACCATTATTAAGACCTTTCCTAAGCAGGGTGGAAATCCTCATTATTCCAAAACAAGCTGATTAGATTGCCAGATATAAAAACATAATGTGTTCGTTACATATTTATAGAATGTAGCTTTATTTATGTACCACAAGGACTTTTTTTTTCTGAAATGGCTCTTATTTATGACTCTCTAGTACTTGCCACAACACAATTCTTAGACAAAAGCATGCACTTACAAGATAAATGAGCCAGTAGTCAAAATTTGAAGTTAAGGTATCCTATGTTTTGTAGCAAGTCCCCTCAGCTGCATCAGGAAGTGATATGTAAATACTATTTTTATTAAATAGTCAGATACCAAGATATGTTTATGCCCTGATAGGAAAATAGCAAAGGAGATTCACTTAGCATTGGAAGTCAATATAAAAATTCATTTTGCTACATAATGTGATAGTTTTGCCTAATGTGCATCACTCTGGATATTTGATAAAATTTTTGATAAATATGTCAATTTTCTACACACACTGACATAGAACATACTTATCCCTCCACCCCCCCCCCCCCAAAGAAAAACAATTTCCCCTGGGGCAAAAATTTTAAAAGAGTGATTTTTAAAATTATATAAGTCGTACTGATCCTAGAGAAATATCAGGTTTAAATGGCTTAACAATTATCACTGCATAAACATAATAAAATGTCACCATGATTATAGTAGTGACTAAAGACTCCTGCAGATTGCAAAAGTTCCTTCAGATTCAAAAAGTTTAGAGCAAGAAGCATGGTTTGAATGCCCCCTAGAATTAGTGACTCCCTTGTAACCCCTGGCAATGCCTGCTGACATGGCAAGTGCTTAGAGACATGTTTCTTATTCCTTGTTGGTGGTAGCTAAGCATGTGTTAGATTCAAACACTCTGATTGTTCCACTGAAGGACAATTTGTTTACTAGTTATCTTTTCTAGAAAAATCTCTAGATTGAAAGTAGAGGGGGTGAAAAATAAAAATTCTCACAGAGGTTATATAGAAAGGAAATATTTAATGCTGATGAGGGCATGAAATGGAAATGATGGGAGGGCATGCAGATGAGACTACAGATATTAATTTAAGACATATAATTCAAAATGTGACCAGCTGCAAAAGCCCATAAATTAATCTCCTGACTTGCTATGTGAAGATTATAAAGCTAGAGTTTAATAGTTTCAATAAGAACAAAAACAAATTTCTATGTCTTTGAGACAGCCTCAGAATTATATTCAATTAATGGATGCCATCTATATTTTCTTTTTTTTTAATATTTTTAATGTTTATTTATTTTTGAGGGAGAGAGAGAGAGAGAGAGAGAGAGAGAAGCAGAGAGAAAGGGAGACACAGAATCCGAAGCAGGCTCCAGGCTTCCAGGCTCCGAGCTGTCAGCACAGAGCTCGATGCTGGGCTCAAACTTATAAACCATGAGACCATGACCTGAGCAGAAGTCGGACGCTTAACTGACTGAGCCACCCAGGTGTCCCTGCCATTTATTTTCTAAAATCATGTTTCAACTAAAAACAAATGACTCAATATGCAAAAAAGAAAAAAAAAAAAGAGGAGAAGGAGGGGTTGTTGATGACATATTCAGGTGTGTTTACTTTCAGATTGCTAACAAAATAAAAGATATATTTCCTAATGTGAACTGGTTGCCCCAAATGCTTCAAAAACTGCTAAATGGAAATAACATAAAGCTTATGGACTTAGAATACAATTCTTTACATTTTATACTATCGTATACATTTAATGTTTCTTAGATTTTATTTAATTGACTCATTTTTCAGAAATTAATGTCTAATTTTTGAACCTGTATTTAATTAAAAGGTTGGTCTACTAGCAAAAAAATAGAAAAGTATTATATTCACAAATTGTGTATATTGAATTAATGTAACATTACCTAGTATAATGCTCTTGCAATGTTACCATCTACATAATAGGAGAAATTAATTGGTTGAGGCTTGGAGACATTTTCATTGTGTTCCATCTCTTATCTTTGCAAAAAATGAAAATAAAGTGACATAGATTGCAGGTAAGAAGTAATAGAATAATTCTAAAATATGGGTAACTTGTCTGATAATATTAAATAATATCAGGTGCAACATACTAGCATTTGAAAACTCTTCATAATATTACAGAAGCGCTTATTTCAGTCTAATTTTCCCCAGCATACAATAAAGAACATCATTTAAAAAATGAATATAGAAATTGTTTCTAAAGATAAATACTATCTTAAATTACCTGTCTAAAAGCCGCCTGACATTAGCTATTAGCTGAGTTTTGAAGAAACATACTATTTTAATATAATTATCTGACATTGTATATCTTAGATTTAAAAAATTTAAATTTAATCTTAAACTTAGTGTTCCAGATTCACATTTTTCTCCATTGAAACATCTAGTAAACCAGGTTTCGTAACACAGTGTAGGAGCAGTCTGGTTTGTATTGTCTTTACAAAAGTAACCCTGCATATCTGTGGTCCTAGGCTGTCCTAAGACTTGGAGATGAAGGTTTAAAAATGATCAGCGAAACACTGAAAGCACTAATTGGCTACTTTCTAATTTTTCATTTTTCTGTCATGGCATAATCTTACTGTACAAAATTGGGTATGGAATTCTTCACTGACATGTCTTCTTTTCCTTCTTAACAAAGTAAATAACTTCAACATTACATTAGAGCTCTTCAGAAATATACATATATTTAAACAGCTTATTCACACCACAGTTGCCTCAATTAGAATTGAAGCTCATCTTTGTTGTTTTTAAATCTGCAGTTACTTTTTTTAACCCTTTGGTTTTTAAGAAGTTGTAAACACCTATAATTTATCCTGAGAAATAATATATCCTTCAATTTTATGTACTATGATACATTTTTGTACATAATCTCAATAAGAAATACAATTAAGACCTAAAATCTTTTCACAGTATAAACTAAAACTTTGAATTCGTTTAGAAAAGCAAACCCAACATGTTGGGAACTGCATGTAAATTACATAAACTTTCTTGGGGGCAGTGAGGTTGGGGGGAAGCAAACTAACTAGAATCTAGTTAGCACTTAATATTATTACACAAATTTTTAGAAATGAAAGGACATTTCCTCTGGAATCACCTCTTAAACTCTACCAGAAAAGGGGGGAAGAAACCACTCCTTAGCTTTTTAAATTTCCTAATTCTCAATTTAAATGTGACAAATACTGATTGCTAATTTGTGTTTATGTTACTTGAACATATCTGACAGAAATATTTTAAGTGGCCTTTAAAAAATGAACAGCCTTCAAACAACAAGTATATGTGTAGAAGTCACATTTGGCAAAATAGATCTATCCACAGATTATCACATATTATGGCACAATGTGCTAGGCATTGCGCCAGCCCCAGAGATTGCAAAATAAATAAAACTAAGTCTGCAATTTGCTCACATATGAGTAAAGATGACAGAAATCCTTTAGAAGAAAATAAAATGGATCATTGAACAAAGTGACCATGAGGGCTGATTCTCAGCACAATTATTAAAGAGTAACATAGCTTCGAAATAATGGCTTCTTTCAACAATTAGCATTGTTTCCTTGGACTGTCTTTATCCCTATCGACATGATGATTCCTCCTGTTCAAGGTGAAGATCTACTCCTGGACCATCTCTGACCAGAAACCCACCGGCCCTAAACTGATCAGGGTAAAGTTTATAATGGGAAAACATGCTCCAGAAAAGGATAAGAACAAATTCTAGCATCTTCCTATACTCTTTCATGACAAAGAACTTTAGTAGACAACCCATCCACCACCACCATTACCAGAATACCACCACCACCATGTACCAATTATCTAGTTTAAAATGATTCTAAAGCCAGAAACCAAGGCCAAGTACAAGCATGAAATATCTATACTAGAAAATAATATGAATACTTTGTGACTGACAATATCTTATGGTGAATTTTGAATTATAGAGAATCTCTATCTCCATTTATGTTTGAGTAATTCTAAAAGAGACACACATCTACAACAGATTTTCACTTCTAAACAAAAAATTAAGTAACTAACCTTTGCCTCATTGTGATGGCAAAGCATCTCTTGTTCTACTCTTATCTGCTTCCATCTTTTTAATCATAAAATGAATTCAGCTTTAGTTTAGCAAAAATACTTAAAATTGTTTATACCATGTTGTATTATGAACACTTAAAGTGTTCGCCACAAAAAAATATTCGCACCCACACCCACACCCACACACACACCCACACCCACACACACACACCCCCCCCCACACACACACACACAAAACTAGAGGATTATAATGGTCTCAAACTCAAAAATACTTACGGTAGTAGCGACAAGTGTTTGTATGGGGCAGGGGAATAAATATACTATCTCAGAGTTAAAAATAAGGAAAATAAAACCACCAAAGACAAGCCATTAGCTATACTAACCAGGAAAAAAAGAGAGAGGGCTCAAATAAATAAAATCAGAAATGAAAAAGAAGATATCATAACTGATACCACACAAATACAAAGGATCATAAGAAATTATGGTAAACAGGGGCACCTGGGTGGCACAGTTAAGCGTCTGACTCTTGTTCTTGGCTCAGGTCATGATCTCATGGTTTGTTGAGTTTGAGTCCCATATCCGACTCTGCGCTGATGGTGTGGAGCCTGCTTGAGATTCTGTCTCTGCTTCTCTCTGCCCGTCCCCAGCTGTGCCTTCTCTCTCTTTCTCAATAAATAAACTTTAAAAATTTTTAAAAAAAGAAACTACAGTAAACAATTATATCAACAAATTGAACAACTGAGAGAAATGGGTAAATTCCTAGAAACAGAAAGGCTGAATCATGAAAAAATAGAAAATCTTAACAGACTACTTACTAGCAAGGAGATGGAATCAGTAATCAAAACCTTCCAACAAAGAAAAATCCAGGACTAGATGACTTCACTGCTGAATTCTACCAAATATTTAAAGGAGGATTAATACCAATCCTTCTCAAATACTTCCAAGAAACAGAAGACAGAAAATTTCCAAACTCATTCTATGAGCTTAGCAATAACCCGATACCCAAACCAGGCAAACTCATTATCAGAAAATTATAGGCCCATATTCCTGATGAACATAGATGTAAAATTCCTCACCAAAATATAAGCAAACAAAATTCAACAGTATACTAAAAGGATCATACACCATGATCCAGTGGAATTTATACAAGGATGGTTCAACATCTGCAAATCAATCAATGTGACACACCATATTAATGAAATGAACGATAAAAATCATATGATTATCTCATCAGATGTTGAAAAAGCGTTTGATAAAATTCAACATTCTTTCACGATAAAAACTTTCAACAAATTGTATATAGAGGGAATGTACCTCACATAATAAAGATTATATATGGCAAGCCCATATCTAACTACTACATCTATCTACTCAATGGTGAAAAGCTGAAAGCTTTTCCTGTAAGATCTGGAAGAAGACAAGAATGCCCACTCTCTTTTTTCTAAACACAGTCCTGGAAGTTCAAGCCAGAGTGATTGGCCAAAATACATATATACATACATACATACATACATACATACATACATACATACATACAATAATAATAAAATTGGAAAGAAAAAAAGTCTGTATTTGCACATGACAAGATATTATGCATAGAAAACGCTAAAGACTCCATAAAAAAACTGTTAGGACTAATAAAATCAGTAAAGTTTCAGGATACAAAATCAATTTATAAAAATCAGTTGTGTTTCTATACACTATCAGAAAGAGAAATAAGAAAATGATAATCCTATTTACATTACATCAAAAAATACTTTACAAATATATTTAAATAAGGAGGTAAAAAACGTATACACTGAAAACTATTAAGAAATTTATGAAAGAGACTGAGGAAGACACAAATAAAATGAAAATATATTCCACATTCATAGATTGAAAGAATTAATATTATTAAAATGTCCATACTACCTAAAGTGATCTATAGATTCAATGCATCCTTGTCAAAATTCCAGTGGGATTTTTCAAAAATTTTTTTAAAAGTCCTAAAATTTGTACTGAACCACAAAAGAGTCTGAAGAGCCAAAGCAATCATGAGAAGAGCAAGGCCAGAAGCATCATACTTCGTGATTTCAAACCAGATTACAAAGTTACAGTGGTCAAAACATATTGGCATATAATATCGGCATAAAAAAAGAAACATTGATTAATGGAACAGAATAGCGATCCCAGAAATAAACCCATGCATATCTGGTCAATTAATTTATCACAAGGGGAAAAGGAGAGATTCTTCAAAAATGGTGCTGAGAATACTGAACAGCAACATGCAAAACAATAAAACGAGACCCCTATCTTACACCACACACAAAAATCAACTCAAAATTGACACAAGGCTTTTTTTTTAATGTTCATTTATTTAATTTTGAGATAGAACGCAAGCTAGGGAGGGGCGGGGGGGGGGGGGGCGGGGTAGAGAATCACAAGCAGACTCCATACTGTCAGTGCAAGCCCAACGTGGGGCTCGAACCCAGGAACTGTGAAGATCATGACCTGGGCCAAAATCAAGAGTCAGACACTTAACCAACTGAGCCACCCAGATGCCCAAAATTGACTAAAGTCTTAAACCAAAGACCTGAAACCATAAACTCCTAGAAGAAAACATAGGGGAAAAGCTCCTTGACATCAGTATTACTAATGATTTTTGATTTTGGCATCAAAACTAAAGGCAACAAGAGCAAAAATAAACAAGTGAGACTACATCAAATAAAAAAACTTCTACATAGCAAGAAAACCATCAACAAAATGAAAAGGAAATTTACAGAATGGGAGACAATATTTGCAAATTGTATATCTGATATGAGGTTAATACCCAAAATATATAAACTCATACAACACAATAGCAAAATAAATATCCAATGTATAAATGGGCAGATGAACCAGACATTTTTTTTCCAAAGAAGACATACACATGGTCCAGAGATACATGAAAAGATGCTCATTACCAACCATCAAGGAAATAAAAATCAAAACCACAATAGATGTTACCTCACACCTGTTAGAATGGCTAATATAAAAGCACAAGTAATAATAAGTGTTGACGGGTACATGAAGAAAAGGAAACCTTTGGCACACTGTTGGTGGAAATGTAAATTGGTGCAGCCACTCCTCCATGAAAAAGTATGGAGTTTCCTCAAAAAAATTAAACATAGAGCTACCATATAATCCAGTGATCCCACTTCTGACAGCACAGAGTTTGCTCAGGATTCTCTTTCCCCCACTTTCTCAAAATAAATTAATAAACTTTACATATAAAAAAGATTAGATTAACGTGGATGTATATCCCTATATATTATATATTAACACACTAAATATAGTTATAGGAAATAAGCAAAAGAGGTGCCTGGATGTCTCAGTTGGTTAAGCATCAATCTCTTGGTTTTGGCTCAGGTCATGATCTCATGTTTTCATGGATTCGAGCCCCACATCAGGCTCTGCACTGGCTGTCTCCATCTCTCTCTGCCCCTCCCTGACTCACACTGTCTCTGTCTCTCAAAATAAATAAGTAAAGTTTAAAAAATTAAAAAAAAAAAAGAAATCAGCAATAAAGTTAAGCCACTCAGTTCTATACCATTTATATTTTATGAACTTACTAAGTATATTACCTGCTATCTATATTTTGAGGTAATATCCATAATATAAATTTTGATTGGAAGCTAATTCTATTTGAATCATAAAATTTAATATCTACTTAGTTACTTTCAAAAGCTTTATAATAACAACATATCAGACACTTGGCTGGCTCAGTCAGTGGAGTGTGTGACTCTTGATCTAGGGGTTGTGAGTTCAAGGCCCATGTTGCATGTAGAGATTGCTTAAAGGTAAAATCTTAATAATAATCATAATAATAACTTAAGAGTATAACTTTAAACAAATCACCTTATTATGAGCTTTGACCATTTTGCTTAGTTTTATTTTCTCTTTCATAACTTAAAGATTTAAATATTTTTCTTTAATAATTTTCACTAAGGGGTGTCTGGGTGGCTCTGTTGGTTACACATCTGACTTCGGCTCAGTTCATGATCTCACAGCTTGTGATTTCAAGTCCTGTGTCATGCTCTGTGCTGACAGCTCAGAGCCTCGAGCCTGCTTCGGATTCAGTGTCTCTGTCTCTTTCTGCCTTGCTCATAATCTGTCTCTCTCTGTCTCTCTCTCTCTCAAAAATAAATAAATATTTATTTATTATAATTTATAATTAAAAAAAGAATTTCCACTAATTCCCAAAAGTAGATTTTTTTAAAAGAGAGACTATAGAGGCTATATGAGAGACTAAAGTTATGTAAAGTATATCTATTACAAAAGGCTCAGAAACAACAAAGCTATGGATTTCATACAGAATATATATTCCTTTGAAATTTCAGAAGCTTCTCCTCCTTTGGTATATATTCATAGCTAGGAATAGATGTGAATGTCTGGGCTCTCAAAACAAGGCCTTTTCCACAGATGGTCCTTGTCTTTGCAATTACCTCCTACTCCAGCTCTGTAAGTCTGTTGAAACACAGGATTTCAGGCAAATTGATTTTCATCATGAGAAGGAATACAGTTGATATATGAGGACTTTTATTGCTGTATAATAATTTAGTTTCATGCTACCCTGTTTTTGGAGACTTTCATATGTCAATGAATGGGCTTATGCCAGAGTAGAAAACAAACAAATCTTTAAAAATAATTTTAAATAATTGAAAGAAGTCACCAAAATAAAAATGTCCTGAAGGCAAATTTTAACCAGTTCTAAGAATATTAGAAATGGTCACAAGGTTATAGAAAAAAAATTAACATCATTTTATTTTAAACTTTATTTATTTTGAGAGAGAGAGATGATGAGAGGGGCGAAGGGCAGAGAGAGAGGGAGAGAGAAAATCCCAAACAGGCTCCACACTGTCAGTGCAGAGCCCAATGTGGTGTTTGATCTCACAAACGATGAGATCATGACTTGAGCTGAAATCAAGAGTCAGATGCTTAACCAATTGAGCCATCCAGGAGCCTCAGTGATAGAAAAAAATTACGGTTGGCATTTACATTGTACATGAAGACTCCCAGAAGATTAAAATCCTCAGTAGCATCATTTTATATCTTCAGTTACATTTATTAAGCATCTACTTACAAGTATATGCAATGCTAAAATTTCTGTGTAATAACAGGAATAGGTGTAGTTTATGTTTTGGTAGAGATTATCTAATACGGTAATGAACAAAAGAAAAGTCATATAAACAGGGCTGGGCTCAAACCAGGATTTATTACTACAATCAGTATTTTAAGAAATACTTACATAGTAAGTAATTAAAAGCAATGTCTATGTAGGATGGCCTAGTGTCCATCTTGTCACTAGACAAGAAAAATTATGTTAGGAGTTGGTCAATAACAAATATAACCTTATATATTGTGTTTAAATCTAACTCTGTATGTATAAAAAACTAACAAGTACAAATAATTGTGGCACTGTAACATAGAAACATTTTTAGCAATTACACCTTTTTTTTAGCTTTTTATTGAGTATGGTGGCTATAAACAGCATAGAAATATCATTATGCTTCATATATTTAAGAAACAAACAGAGGCTATAAGTTAGGTACTGCTGGAATTTGCAGTAAGTCAAAGACACTAAATTCCCTCTGATAAAGACAAGAAAAATTAGCTAAACTCATTTTAAATGAATAAACTACTTCTGGATTTTCACACTCATGAAAAAGTTTTCTTTCAAAGAAACTCTATTCCCACATTTACTATATATGGTCTATAGTAGAAGGAGAGAAAAAGATGATCTGGATTTTCCTTTGAAACTTTCTCTTTTCCTGTGTCTGAGGTGAAGAGATGTAAATGTTTGTTAAGGAAATAATAGAAGGAAGGAGGGAAAGAGGGAAGGGTGGAAGGAAGGAAGTGTGGACAAAAGAAAAAGCTAACTGACTTCAGGGAACAGTAAAACTCATGATATTTAGGTCTAATAGCAATATCTGACCCCAGTCTCATCCTCCTATATTGTTTCCTGCACCAATGACATAAAAGGAGAAAGATATGGCTTATAATTCTTCAGTGAAAAGTTAAAAACTTTTTAAATGTGAGATTTGATTACATCTGTATTTCTCATTCATCAGATTCTTCATAACTTTTGTAATTAAATAAATTTAACAGAAATGGAAGTCAGGACTGTAAGCATGTTTAGTATGCAGAGAACCACAAAAGACTTAGATAATCTTAGCATAGTCATTGTTTCTGCCAAACTCACTTTAGAATGTTGAGCAGAAGCATGCCTCACAATACAGTACAGATAGCTGAAAAATACATTTAAAAGTAATACAAAATATCTGAAAAATGAAAGATTAACATGTTTGTATAACTGTATTAATTTGACAAGAAAATGATACTTAGATACAAAAGTACTTGCTTTTTGGTTTGCTAAGATAATGTATATTGTATAAAATTCTCTCTAGATTCCCTGGAAATTTTTAGTAACAGGAAGATAAAAGTTCAAAACTTTAAGACATAAAGATTTTTTAATTATGTTTCACGGGTAATTATTTGCCTTTATCTTCTGCATCTGTAAATAATAACTTTATTTACAATGTTGGATTAGTTTTCTTCTAGTCATTTTACATATTATTTTATAACTTCAATTACCTGAATTCTGTTAGGAAGAATCATTTTGAAAAATAAAGAAAAAAGAAGGGCGCCTGGTTGGTTCAATTGATTAAGTGTCCAACTTTCCATCTCAGCTCAGGTCTTAAATCTCTGGGTTGTGAATTCAAGCCTTGCATTGGGGTCCATGTTGGGCATGAAGCCTACTTAAAAATAATTTAAAAAACCAAAACCCCAAAGGACAAAGTGACAGTTGTAAAAGCACATTTAGACAAAATGGGAGTATATACACAATTGGTGAGTTAATAACGGCTTTAGAATGGTGGTCCACAGTAAGTCGATGTTATGGAAAGAACCTACCATGCTCTGCCACAAAATATCTCTGGATACCTTTCTAAGAGGTAGAATTGTAACTCTATTGAGTAAGGCTTCCATTCCAAATAGATAGCCAACTCAAACATCTGCTGTGTTTCTAAATTTTGATAAATTCAATGAAAGATATTTACAGTTCTGGAAGGAGGATGGATTCAAGTGGTATGGCTTGAATCCTACTTAGAAAATTCAGACACTTCTTGAAGATGGCAGCAGCAGAGCTTGACTTAAAATGATTCCAGAGAGTAAGCTGGTGAAACAGGTTATTCCATTTTCCCAGAATATGAGTTTAATAAAGAAAACATGTGTTATCAGGGGGAAAATACAAAAAAAGCAATAAAAAAATAATACCAGTGTTGAGATTTGACATACATTTAGAAAACAATGAAGGAAGAGTCCCTGGAGTCTTTTGAGAAAGAGAGTGGCCTGATAGAGTTATATTTATGAATTTTAATGAAGCTTGAAATAAGATAGAATACGAACAAACAAGAATCTAGGTGTGAATAAGGGGTAAAATAAACAGATCTCATCACTATTACTATCAAAAAATATAGTGCACCACTCCCTACTGTGCACAGGGCACCATATTCACTCAGAAAATACAACAAAATATATGTTCATAGGTAAAACAATCTCTGCTTTTCAAATTGACAATACACTAAAAATCAAAGGTCTATAGTTTAGCATTTTTTTTAAGTCTCCCAGGAAAATTTTTATATAATAGATATATAGACAGGTTCACAAGTCTATAATAATTTTTTTTCTTGTGCTATTTATTCTCATTGATAGATAAGTAGACAGTGGCAGATAAGATCAGGGGAAAAAGTACCAAAAGTTCTTTTGGTTATGTCAAAAATAATTGAAATTCTTTCATTTTTAGGTTGAAAGAATCTACTTTGGAAAGAGTGAAGTTTTTGTTTGTTTTCTAGTTTGACTTCCATTAAAAATTCAGTTTCCAATTTATTTAAATAAAAACAATTATGTAATACTAAATCTTGAGACATATTTTTTTCCTTTTTAAACATTTGGAAACAAAAATTCACTGAAATGTATAAGACAAATAGTATACCCAGTGAGGGAGAAAGTAGCACAGAGGTAGATTTTTTTTTTTAATTTTTCTTTCACGTTTATTTATTTTTGAGACAGAGAGACACAGCATGAACGGGGGAGGGGCAGAGAGAGAGGGAGACACAGAATAGGAAACAGGCTCCAGGCTCTGAGCTGTCAGCCCAGAGCCTGACGCGGGGCTCGAACTCACGGACCGCGAGATCATGACCTGAGCTGAAGTCGGACGCTCAACCGACTGAGCCACCCAGGCGCCCCCAGAGGTAGATGTTTTTATGTAAAAACAAACAAGTGGTTGTAAAAGACAATATGGGAGGTATTTGTAGTATCAGCTACAGGTCTAAATATTATGTAGTATTATTCTCTCAGAAGGTGAATATTTCTTTTAATAATCTGAAGTTTAATCCAACAGTCATTCTTCCATCAGGTGAAATTTAATATTTCTGAATATACATTGAATGGTTGTTCTATATATTATAAAGAGTTACAAAATGGCTTCCTTTAAGGAGACACTTGTGTTTTGATTTCTGAGAGTTATAAATTGATTAGATCTAATCTCTAAGATAAAGCAATGAACATTTTATTTACTGGCATGGAAGTTTCTTTCATTACATTTTATGCCTTCAATACACCTGTCTTTATTAAACGATTTGCTTGCTGTAGAGATACATGATTAAATTTACATCATCATTTTCATATTTATCGCTCAGGTGAATTGAATAATCCAAAGAAAAAATATATATTTTATATTATATATTTATAATGCATAATATTTTCAGAAATATGCCCATTTAGAAATTCTTCAAAGTAGAAAAATTAGAGAATTATGAAAGAAATATATTGTGCTGAATGGTGAAAACTGAACCTAACACTTTCTGTATAGATGTTGGGAAAAGTTTGTTCAAGAGTTACTAACACTTTCTGCCTTCTAGGATGGAGACTGGCAGAATTATATTGAGAGCCAATTAATCCATTGCTGTCAGAAGGAACACTCTGGAGGCTCTACTTTTTATTCTGACACTCATACATCGTTCTGTTGGGGAAGGCCTAAATACAGTGAGGTAAATCAAATGCAGATACTTCAGACTGAGATGGAAAAGTGTTCTGTTTAGCAATGTCACTGGTGTATCTTTCAGAATAATCTAGCTTCCATAAATTATATTATATATATTCCCACTAAATCTTAAGAACCTAGATTTAGGTGGCTTCCTGCCTGAAACATTATTAAGAGACTATGAAGCATTGGCAGAAGAATACTGGGAATAGAGATAAAACAGCCGCAGGAGGGAAAGTACAGTCCTGATATTCTCCTCCTCCTATAGAGTGATTGGAATGAACAGTGTTGGATAAAGCACAACACGGTTCAGAATGCTATTTTCCCATACACGTAGTACTTAAGACTGAACACTCAAGAGTTTGAAAAATGTTAATTTGAACCAAGACTATCACGTCAAAGCCATGGTTACCAGATCACATACTAAAAGAGCTATGGGCCAGGAAATTCCTCTAAAAGGAACCATCAGAGGAAGAAGGTAGTCCAGGTGAGCAAAGTGATGGGGTTTAGATGGGGTGAGGGGGCTACCTAATCTCTTCCCAGGAGCGGGTAATAAATGGGGTGACAGTTTGGTCAATTCTACAAGGTAAGTAGATGTTTGAGAAATATTCAAATTAAGGGGAAAGCCAACTCCTGTCAGGGGGAGGCCAGCTGGAAACAAGATTAAGAGGCACAGTGAAGAAACTTGAGGTCAAGTCGGGGCATCTGGCTCCTAAGAAGAACCATTCCCAGTACCAGTTGATGTTACATTCAGTTATTTCTTATTTTATCCTAAAGGCTCTGACCCAATTTTACTAAAGTTTGTGACTTTAGTTTTAGTTTTGTTGTGAAGAAGTGGGAAAGCATTATGAAACTTTTTGAAGTGTCCAAGAAGAAAGCCATGCTCATTGTACTTAGTTGCTAGCTTCCTTCAGGGGTCACCAATGAAAGACAGCTATCCGCACCACAAAAGCAATCCCCTGGGAGGCACTCATAGTGTAGGCAGGATTGTTGTGACAAGATAAGAAAGATACTCAAGTACCGACATTGAGAACACATGAAGCAAAAAACTAGAAACCTCTCAAAAACAGCTTAAGGGTGATTCAGGGTGATGTAATTTCCAGCAATTGACCCAATGAGGGGTGAACTTTAATAATTTGGATATATAAATAAATGTATCTTGTCTTCAGGCTGGAAGGGATCCAGGATATATGCATTCAAGTAATATATAAATTATATATATATAAAGGATATATTCATCCAGGATATATATAATGACATAAGTTAAGGTAATATTCACAAATGGCACAATACTTAATGCTATATCTCCTGCATTACAATTTTTTGTATTGTTGGTTATACTTTTTTTATTGTTAAAGATTATGCTTTGTGTTTCTGATAAAAGGAAATCATGGAAGATTAAAATATGTTAAAATCAGAAAGTCAAAAATAATAGCTGCCCAAGTCAGCCTCACAGAGCTTATGGAAAGGTTGTTTAGATAATATAGGCAAAAAGGTATTCTATACTTTAAACACTATACAAATAAATAATCCTAATTATTTTAAAATTCTAATTTTAAAATTTTATTAAATATTATTTAATGTCATATTTGTTACATTCACAATTTATAAAACCTCTTTTAACTTTAGAAATTTAGACCTTTAGTCTTTCCTTTTTTTTCCCTCATTTTAAAATTAAAAAAAAAATACTGTATGGAAGAAAATTATGTGGGGAAGGGAAATGTTTTAAAAAACTACCACTTTTTCTAATAATGTAAGTACCTAAGTAAAGCATTGGAAAGCATCCAAATGATGTTAAATTATTAAAACTAATGTTCACATGTTACAACATAAAACAACACAATGTTTCAACAAATCTAAATAGAATTATCAAAATGTTTTTGGAAATAGGCTCTTCCCTTCATTTATAAATAAAATTATCATGTCAATTGGAAACAAATTATATTTCTTCTTTCAGAACATGAGTTTTAAGCTTTTAAAAATCAGCAATGATTTGTTATTGACATTTTAAGATACTTAATGGAACCAAAAAATCCCATTAACAAAAGATGCCCTGCTTACTCGTGCACTGTCCTATCCTTCATGGCTAAATTCCTATTGTCTAGTTTATAGTGTTTAAAAGTATATATATATATATTGTATATACATACATGAAAATTAGGGATGTGTTGTTATTTGGAGAAGAGAATTGGGGATGAAAATTGCTGCAAGCCTCAGACATCTGGTAGGAGCTGCTCCCTATTAAATACACTCTTATTGAATTTGCTGTTAGACAAGTTGCAGCCCCATTACAACTCTGGCAGTTCATAAAGCTTCACTGACCTTTTCTTGTTTCTATTAGTTTGTTGTGTGTGTGTGTGTGTGTGTGTGTGTGTGTGTGTGTTTGTGTGTGTGTGTGTGTGTTTTAGTCATCATTAACAGAGTCAAAAAGTACAGAGACCACAGACTAATATTTGAATTCAAAAAAATAAAAAGGGCATTATCGATTTGCTACAAAAAGCACAGTCTTAAAAACAAGATGGAAAATATCATTTATTTAGTGTATGGCACTCACCTTGACATTTTGTATATATTATTTAATTTAATCACTAAAACAAGCCTGAAAGATAGATATGATAATTCCCACCTAACAGATGAGAAAATGGGCTCAGAGAAGAAACTTGCCCTGAATCAAACAGCTGCTAAGTACTTGAGTTATATAATGTTCTCTCCATTATACCAGAGCTCTCATGTTAGAGAAGAAGGCACTATGCCTCAAATAAAATCAGAATAATAGCCTCCATAAATGCTTTTCTTAGGGAATTATGGCAGATCTAAATCATTTAAGTCTGTGGATATTTCTGGAAGATGTCTTGTATGCAACATGAAAGAATCCCCCTTTCCACAGACATACACTGCGCTGAATTAGCATAAAAACAGGCAGAAAGCTCTGTGATTGCTTTTTCACTTCTGCCAAGCAAGTAGGGATGGTCTCCACTAACTCCAGGTAAGGTTAACCCTTGCCTCCATAACTTAGTTCAACGACAGTTAAGATAACTAACAAAAGAAAACAATATATGCACAAACAACATATCTTTAAAAAAATTAATTTCTTCACCATTCATCCTTCTATAACAACCACTTAATATCTCTCTCCTTTCTTTCAGAGCCAAATTTCTTCTAATAATACTCCCAGATATAGTCCAATCTAATTTCTTTTTCTCTACACTTCACCAAATTCATCTTCACTATGATCACCAACGTCTACCAGGCTGCTAGTCATTGGACAGTTTTTAGTTCTTCTCTTTCTTGTCTGTACAGTGGCAAATGTTGCTGTTAATAGTATTTTTCTTCCTGAAAATACTACACTATCACGTTCACCTTACGCCTCTATCCTCTACAGCAGCGTCACTGATTGCAACATCTCCTCAAAAATAACCAATGCCACAGGTCCTCAAGGCTTAGCCTCAGGGCCCTTGTCTGTCCTTTACACACAGGCCATCTAATCAACACCAATAGCTTCACAACTGAAGAGTTACCAAACCAGTATATCAAATTGTCTGTGCAGCTTGCACATGGCAGAGGAATCTCAAATTGTCAGAGACTGAATTCACTATTCCCTTCCAAAAGCCTGGTCCACTTTCAATACTTGACTTATTGGGCTGGTGAGAAACCTAGGAGTCATCCTTGACACCTCTTGCCCCTAATCACTCTTATTCAGTAAAACACTAAGTACTGTGGATTTTGTGTCCTAAAATATACCTTGAATCCTTCAACTTCTCCCCAATTCTTCCACCCCCACCCAAGTACAATCTACCATCATCCCTCACCTGGAACACTTAATTGCCTCTAAATTGGCTTTCTCACGTCTATCCTTCCTCTTTCCAATATTTTATACAAAATGTAGCCAGAGTGATCATTTCAAAATGTAATATGATGATGTCACTCTATAGTTTAAACCCTTCACTGGTGCCCCACTGATCTTAGGATAGAAAACAGATTTCCTGGTATTATGTCAATCATATTCTGTATAATTTGACCTACCCTACCATGATTCACACCACTGCCTCCTGAGGCTCATTGTTTCAGCTCCCAGGCTTGCTTCAAATGTGCCATGTTCCTTCTCTTAGAGCCATCATACAAGCAATCCTTTCTGCCTGGCATTCTCTCCTCTTGCTTCTTTATAGAGTTAATTCCTACTTTCCTTTTAGTGCTCAGCTCTTAAAGTTTTCTTCAAATAAGGCATTCCTCCCCGCTATGACTACATCAGGTCCCAGGGTACCCACTCTCAGTGCCAAGCAACTCTCTTTTATAACATTAAATTTATAGTTGAAATTAAATGGGCAAGCAGTTATTTCATGACTTTCATTCTTGCCAGAGTAAAAGCTCCATGCCTTCAGGGACTAGATCATGATCATGGCTATATCCCAGACACAATATTCTTAACATCGTAAGTTTACAACAAACGTATGTTGAAACAATGAATTAGGCAATAGCTGAAAATCATCTTCACTCTTTCCCTTCTAATCAACTCCCCAACATAGCTTACTCTTGTTTCTAGTCTCCACCTCCCAATAAAATTATTTTATTTCCAAAGAGTCACCAATGACCTCTAGTTATCATATCTGGTAGGTATACTATTTGCTTACAACACTGAATTTCCCAAATCCTTTAGCCTTCTTGATCATTTCTTCTTATTTTTGAAATTATCTTCTACCTTGTTCTCTATGGTATGACATACTTACTTCTATTTTTCCCATTTGTCTGGCCTTTTCTTTAGGACCATTGGTATAGTGTTTCTCTGCTAATTTTTTGAATGATAATATTCCTAGGGTTACAACCCCAGCTCTCCTCTTCTGCACAGTCTCTTTAGGAATATAGCTAATACTTTTTGAGTATTTTATACTACTTTTGTACATTATAGATATTATCTCTTAAATTCTCACAAATTTTTATTATTATTCCATATCTATTTTACTTATGAAAGAACTTAGATATTAAAACATTAATTGACTTCTAATGTGACACAGTAACTGAGGAATTTGAGATTTGAATCCAGTCAGTATTGTTCAAGAACATTTCTCGATCTCTTTCTATATTGCAACTAATTTAAACTAATCTGAAGTCATTGAATGAGTATCCCTTTATAAGGATGATTCTCAAATATTTTTCTCTGTCTCAAATAACTCTAACATGCTCTGATTGTTAAAAAAAAAAAAAAAAAAAAAAAAAAAAAGTAAAATGGCATCACTTAGTTCAAGGTCCTAACTTGGTAAACCAAGATGTAATTCTGAATCTCATTGCAGTTTTAACCTCCCCTAGATATGTAGTCTTAACTGGTCAGTCAAAAATATTCTGTTGGGCAGAAATATTTCAATGAGTCTATCACATAGCCTTCTCCATTCTCTAAAGGAAGATGAGGTGATCTGCATGATAAGACTCTCTGGGCTTCCTCTAAGGGAAAGTGACCACGCCTAGAACAATCCTTTCTTTTCTTTTCTTTTTAAATTGTTTTGGCTTGTAAGTTTCTTACCTCACCCTCCTTCCTATAAAACTTTCCACTTTGTATAATTCCTCGAGCTCCCCCCACCCAAATTTGCTTGATGGGATGCTGCCTGATTCATGAATTGTTTAATAAAGCCAATTAGATTTTCAAATTTACTCAGTTGAATTTTGTTTTTACATCACTAATATTTACCTACATACTGTACATTCCCACTTGGTATCTCACAGGTATGTTGAAGGCTACATGAGCCCAAAACTGAACTGTCACTTTTGCTCAAAACATTCTTCGTCTAAATTCCTTGCATTGTAAGGCATCACCATGACCCCCATTAAGTCCCAAATATCCAAGTCTAATTTCTCCAACTCTCCCTCACCCCTATTTATCTCACTTCTAGTTCCCAAGTTCAGATTTTTCCATCTGCATATTTGTATGTACATCCTTTATTTTGCATTCCCATTGCTACTCTGATAATCTATGTGCTCATTATTTTATTTGTCTTTACAATATTGGTTTCCCAACTGTCTAAACCATCTTATTGCTCTTTTTATATCCTTTCTAAAGCTGCCCAAGTGAAATTCCTAGAACAAAAATTTGACAATGACATTTCCCTGTTTTTCAGCATTTAATGCCTCCCTAAGGCTTTCAAAATAAGAGCTTAATTATTTAGCAGAAAGCACAGGGTCTACATCTCTGTCTCTTGCCTAAATATTCATCCTTACCTCCTATGACTTTACTTGCATCCTAAGTTCTAGCCATACTGGCTGTTTTAAGTTCCTCTCAAGTGATTTCCTTTGATGTAATCCATTTAATCCCATCACAATCTATCCATACTTTAAGGACAAGCTGAGATGTTGCATCTCTTAAATGAGCTTTCCTTGACCTTCACCCTGGGCCTGGTTATCTCAAATACACAACCTATAGCCCCCTCAGAGCTTTTGTAATCTTTGGCAAAAAATACTCCAAACATTATTTAAATTGTATATAAACAACGTGTTTCCAGGGTCCATGGTTGCTACCTCAGTTTTTTCATCACCTAGGTCAGTGCCTGGCCCAAGCTGAGGTCCTCAATGAATGATAAAGGTATACATAATTAAAGGGTACATTTTTCCCACTCCCTGTAGTATAGACATCATCACTTAACATTTATGTTCCCAAGTCTACATTCTTCAGAACACTGACTATGGTAGATATTTTTGCAAATATCTTTACCATTTGTATTTAAAAAAATAAAATAGTACATCCTTAGAACAAGACTTTCTCTTAAAAAGCATTGCTGAACAGCATCCAAATAACCTTCTGTTTTCTTACCTCCAAAAACATCCTATCTTCACACTATCTAGCACACTGATGATAAGAAATGGCTAGAAATGGCAAGCTTTGGACTGTTAGTAATGACATGACTTAAACATTTACAAATAGTGAGATTCCATGGTATATTTTTTCCATTTAAGAATTACTATTTTTGGGGCACATGGGTGGCTCAGTCAGTTGAGCATCCGACTTCGGCTCAGGTCATGATCTCACAGTTCATGGGTTCAAGCCCCACATCAAGCTTGGCATTGACAGTGTGGAGCCTGCTTTGGATTCTCTGTCTCCCTCTCTCTCTCTGCTCCTCCCATGTACTTTCTCTCTCTCTCTCTCTCTCTCTCTCTCTCTCTCTCTCTCTCTCTCTCTCAAAAATAAACATTAAACAAAAATAAAAATAAATAAAAAATAATTATTATTATTTTTTGCTTTGAAAAAATATTTACTGCTACAGAGGGCATGAGTTATCTTACAGAATTTAGAGATGCCTGAATGATTTATACTAGAGTTAAATGTCTTCTACATTATTTGTGAACAATCAGTATTCACTTTTAAAAGTTTATCTGTTAATTTCCCCTAAGTGTTTTTCTCCTAATATACAGTTTCTAATTATCTACAGTATGCTTCCAAATGATAATAAAACCAAGTTGTCAAGTTCATGGAAATGCTACTCTTACACTGGAAACCCTAACATGTGACCTTTAATTTTAAGGCTGAAAATACTTAATAGCTATAGTCAGATGGAAGTTTTTTCAGTGACCCTAAAAGCCTAAAAGACATTTTTACTACAAACAAAAGTAAGTACTAATTTGTATTTAAATTGGCTAATTTATAAAATCCAACTCATTACTCTAAGAAATATTTTGAAGATAAAATTCACATTGAACTAATAAAGTAAAATAAACACAGAACACTAGAGGAACATATGTCAGTCTCTCAACACTCACATGATGTAGGTGAGTCATGCTTTCCCACAAACTATTATTGGCACTATTGGAGATAGATACTGGGCTGTGAGGACCATCCCTCTACACTAAAGTAACAATTTTTAATCTTTTCTAACAGTACATCAAACAAGCTGACCTATTTCTCTGCTATGAAGCAGTGTCAAGTTGGAAAAATCTTCCAAATCCTTACTCTGTTCACAGCCTTTGCTCATTTCTCTTACTCTTACTTTATATTCCCTTTCTTACACTATCCCAGGCCTCCCTGATTCTTGCTCCTGAAAGAGGACTTCAACCACCATTTTGACTTCAGTCTTACTTTCTGATTGACTAAGTCCTTTCCAGTGTATCTTTTATTTCAGGCAAATGACCCGGTGGGCAAAGCATCCCATGATGAGACTGAAACTACCCCTTCAAGGAATAAAGACTGCCCTGATGCCAACAAGACCTCATGTGATTGACCCCAAGGCAAAGATCCACCTGACCTCTACTGCACACCTGCATGTAGACACTGACCTTTGTCCCACATTTTCCTTATGTAAACCTAAAAAGAATTTCCAGCTCTTTGGAGGCAGCTTTTGAGAACTAATCCACTGTCTTCCCAGTGTTGGCCTCACTGAAATAAATCCCTTTCTTGTTTCATTTCTGTCTCTCTGCCTTTGGATTTTGTCAGTGGCGTGTGTCTGAACCTGCCTGTTTGGGACCCCTGGAGCCAGGTTCTCTTGCACCCTGCCCCCCAGTCACACTCCCTCCCTTGCTCTCTCATGGTGACTGATGTGTTGATCCCCTTGGCACTAACCTTTGTTATGAATTTGCTTGCACCTCGATAATCTATTCCTAAACTCAGCCCCCAACATTCCTGCAGAGTATTATGATCACCCCCCACCCCCGCAAATTCATGTATTAATCAGAGTAGGTATGTTGAGCTCCATTAATAACCTTCAAAATCTCTGTGGCTAAAAACAATCTGTGGCTCACTCTAAGTCTGATGCAGGTTCAGCAGCTCTATAAGAAGACATTAATTCAAGCAATGATTCAGGGATTCAGAGGTGTCCATCTTGTGGCCCCACAATCTGAAAATGAAGCGTGATCACTTCAGCAGGAGAAAAAGAGAAATCAAGAGACTCACAACAGTTTTTAAGTGTTCTGGCCTCAATGGGACAAAGGTCACTCATAGCCATTAGCTAGACAATTCACATGGCCCCACCTTATTCTAAAGAAAAGGAGAAAGGTGAATGAACATACACATATTTGGTAACAAATAAATAGCTCATCTGAAGAATTTAATACTTTTTTCCACTAAAACAAGTTCATTCCAAGTTAGTTTTATACTAAAATCAAAAAGGAACTACTAAATTCAAAAAGAAATGGTTAGATTTAATTGACAATTGTTTACTACTAAAAAACACATATCTTGTGTTTCTGTTATTTATTAAATGAAAACGAGACTCTTAAAATTTAATAAAAATTTTCAAGAGTGGCAGTGAACCAGGACTCTGTTGCTCACATAAGTTCCTGTATCTTTTATAAAATTAGAATATCAGAAAAACGGGCTGGGGTAATTATTTAGCAAAAGGGCTGTGTATCATAGGTAAACTTAACACAACAAAAGTTCAGCATTTCATAGTGATATAAGCCACATTATTTTTCACTTTTTATACACACACATTGGAAACACTACTTTCTTTAGTGACTTCATGAATAAGCCTCTGAAGTAGACAGGTAACTATAAGTACAAATTGTGAAATGGATGTGATAAAAAAGAAAGTCCAGAGTTTTTTGAGAGCCTGTTGTAGAGTCAGCTTAATCAGATAAATTATTTGGTGGTAAGAGGGAAGGGGATCCAAAGGAATTATAAATATGCATGGCTTACAAAGAAGCTGTTTCTCCCTCACTGTTATTAAAATTACAAGGCAGTAGGGCACCTGGGTGGCTCAGTCAGTTAAGCTTATCCTACTCTTGATTTGGCTCAGGTCATGATCTCAGGGTTTCATGAGTTGTAGCCCTGCATCTGGCTGTGCACTGATGGTGCAGAGCCTTCTTGGGATTCTCTCTCTCCCTCTCTCTCTGCCCCTCCTCTGTTCTCTCTCTCTCTCTCTCTCTCTCTCTCTCAAAATAAATAAGCTCAAAAAAATTTATAAGGCAGTTAAAGATGGAGGCATTGAATAATAAATATCTGAACAGCATGATATTTCCAACATTGTTGGGAGAAATCTATAGTAAATATAGCTAAATCCCTGTCCCTGAGATACTTACAGTCAAATAAATACATCACATACAGTCTCAATCTCCAAATAATTGAGATACCTATGGTCAACACAAAGAACACCAAAACTTAAATAGGAAATTGCATTTGAACTCACATTACCATGTTCAAGCAGCACAAATGCAAACTATTATTCTAATAACCGAAATTGATGCAAAACATAAAGTGTATGCTTTAAAAATTTCAAATCTGATTAGAGAAATAGATAAGTTAACTACTTTATCAAGGTAGAATAGAAACAAGGTAGAATACACGGCATTATTAAAGGTCTAAATCATGCTAAGGGAACACCAAAGACCTGTTAGTTTCCATTGTAGCTACACAATAAGGTACATGGAGGAGGTCTTAAAAACACCAAGCCTTAAAGGAAAATGGGAGTTTAATTTCATGAAGAGGAAGCCAGGTGAGGAGATGGATGTATTAAATACTGAATGAATCCTCAGAGGAATGAATAAGCATATTTAGTGAACTGATGGAATGCAAAATAGGGGTGGTCACATGGGAGATTTCAGGAAGATGTTGTAGCAAGGTTGTTGTAGCAAGATTATAAAGATCCTCTGGATGGGAATGTCAAAGTTGGGTTTTATTTGCTACATAATAGAGAAATAGGGAAGATTTTAGAAAAAAATAAGCTAGGTAATTTAAACTATATACAGTGTCATACTGTAATTCGGGTATAAAAGACAAATTGAAGAAGAGGCTCAACATAGTGAAATAACCATTAAAATACTCATATAATAGTTTAGGTAAAAGTAATGATGGCATGAACTAGGTGAGTATAAAAATGAGTTAGATACAGAACGTATTTTAATAGAATACTGATTGGATGTTAGTGTAGGGGCCAAAGGCAGGCTGCCCCAGAATATGCAACTTTGGTATATTGATTATTTAAAATAAAATTTACTTAAGACACAGCCTGTGCAATTAGGACACTCAGACCCTCCTCTGTCCCCTGAAAGCAGAAAATAAATCTTCCACATGAAAGGTAACCTCCCTGTACCAGGAGGTAAAGAGACAATCTTATCACCATAGATGGGAAATTTGGAGCCAAGAAGGCTATATAAACAACCCTTATTACTTTTTACTAATTTAATACCCCAGACCAAATTCTGTTCAGAATTGCTTGCTATCTGAAGCTCCCAAGTTAAGCTCTCTTTGTCCTGTTAATTCCTCATAGGTTTCTTGTCTCTTTGTCTAAGAAGTATAAAAACTGCCTGCTTTGGTCATTTCTTTAGGTTTTAATTTCATAACTGTTCCTTCATGTGCATGTAACAAAATTTTGCTTTTCTTTCTCCTTCCATTCATCTGTCTCATGTAAATTTAATTTTTAGCCCAGGTGAAAGACTTTGAAGAATAGAAAAGAATTTTCCCATCCTTTCATCAGGGCTATCCAGAGGGAGGAAGGAAAAACTCACATAATATCTTCCCTTCGTAACCAAAAGGAAGATGGCAATCCCTGAAAAGATAAGGAATTCTAAAGAAACAAAGAGTTTAAAGATTAGATATATTTTGATTTTGACCATATTTGATATGAGGTGAACTGACTGACACACAGCAAAAGATGAGCACTCACATCTGTTGTTCAGAACAGAGACCAGGGATAGAGATCACAGATTGTAACTACCGCATGTGCCTAATATAATGGTTGAAGACATGCAGTAGATAACATCACCTGAGACTGGGTGTAGAGTGATGCCATGTCAGGGAAAAGCTAATTTTGAGACGTAGCCTGAAAAAAATGGGAGTTAACCAAAGAAAACAAGAATTAACTGGGAGGAGCAGGGGCAATGGGGAAAAGTTTCAAATCTGTATGATCTGGCCCTGAACTGTTCTAACTTCCCATTATATCCACCTTTATCCCATCCTC
This sequence comes from Felis catus, assembly GCF_018350175.1. NCBI lineage: Eukaryota > Metazoa > Chordata > Mammalia > Carnivora > Felidae > Felis > Felis catus. The sequence goes on along the minus strand of NC_058372.1, from coordinate 91,193,274 downwards.
TGGCATTATAAGCTTAAACCACACTCACTATTTCCAAACATGCTGTGCTTGCTCTTCACTCTGCGTTGCCTCATACTATTTAATCTGCCTGGAATTCTCACCCACTAATCCTTCAAATGCCACTTCCTCTGTGGAATTTCCCCACTCTTTGCCCCACAATAACTTCCTTGACAAACAGTTGCATTAAAGCCATCATAAAGCCCTATATGAGAATTATTTTTGCATCTGTCTCCCCTATTTAAATGGGAACTCCAGGTCGGCATACATGGGCCTTATCCATCTTCTAAAGCTGAGACCTTGAACATAATGGGCACTTAAGGAACGGTTATTGAATATGGAAGGCTTGGATGCATAGTAATGCTATAGGTTTCTAAGTGGTTAAGCAAAATGAGCACAGAGAATAGGAAGTTGGATTTGGCTATTTAGAGGGAAGTGATGACCTTTGAAAGAATGATTTCACTGCAATGCTGTGGGTAGAAGCCAGAAAATAAAGGATTAAGGAAGAAGTGGGTGGTAATTAGATAGGAAAACTGCAGGTCAGTTGAGCTACACTTTGCTATTAAAGGGCAGTTAAGAGATTAGAGAGTAACTTGAGGTGAAGCAACTTTGAGGGAAGGAATTTAAGGATAAGGAAATCCTGAGAAAATGTATAAGCTGGATGTAGATATTTAAGAAACCAAATAATAGGAGTACTTGTTTGATGCAGAGAGAGATGAAGAGGAAGAGATACCAGGAGCACAGGTACCAGAATGCGAATACAAATGGTTCCTCCTCTGAGACTAGAAAGCAAAAGAAAAGAAAGTGCCACAGATGAAATTTTCTGTTGTAGATGAGAAAAATTAAGAGACGTTGTTTCCTACTGAGTGGCTTCTATGAATAGGTGGTGATGATTCTTCCACCTTCCATGAATAGGAGTTAGGAAAGGGAATATTTAAAAAAAATGGATACAGAATAAATGAAGGGCACATGAGGATGTAATTTACAAACAAACAAACAAAAAACACTTATTGAACTGAGGCTAAATTTAAAGTTCCATAGTTAAGTGGCAACTTAATAAACCCTAACGTATCTGGTATACATAATAAATAGGAGTCTGTTAATAGAGTTATATAAATCATGAGCTGGTTTGATAATTATTACCGAGATACATTTTTTTAATTGCCCTTAGCACCAAAACTAGATGAATCTTAATTTTGACTTTGCAGGAGACAATACTTCAGGATCTTTCTCTGCCTCAGAATCAGGAATATCACCTTTAATTTTCATTGTCCTTGAATTGTCTAAAAACATAAGTCAAGAAATTTCAGGTCAGTAGGAATCCAGAAAAAAATTATTAACAGTGCATGTTATGTTATACTATATGCATAAGTTTACTACATCAGACTTCATTAACTCCGAAGTCAATTTTTCAAAAATTTAAAACTATCTCCTCTAGAAAAATGTGGCTTAAATATAGAGAATAAAGCATTTTAAAAACATAAATGTTTATATGAAGTCAAAAATAATTTCTAAATTTACAGAACTTTCTTTCAAACTCTAATGATGCTTAAAATTTTCTTAATCTAATCCACTGAAAAGTACCACAAATTCATCATCTCATTTGTCTTCCTCAAAATATCATCATGAAGCAGTTTCCTAAAATATAGTACAGTGCTTAAGAGCCTGGGGTTTGGCACTAAACAGACTTGTTTAAATACTCAGTCCACCATTTACTAGCTAAGTGAGCTTGGCAAGAGGCTTACACTGTCCCCACCTGTTACCTCTTTTGTGAAATGGGGATAATAGCATCAATCTCACAGGTTTGTTGTGAAGATAAAACAACCTGCTAAATTCGAACCATTTAATAAGGTGCCTGGCACAGGGTAAGCTCTCAATAAATGGCAGCTATTGTGATGGCTTTCTGTGGTTTAATCATTTTCCTTCTGACATGTTTCTTCTATTATTGAATGAAAAAAAAAAAGCAATCACATGTGGGGTGCCTGGGTGGCTCAGTTGGTTAAGTGTCCACCTCTTGGTTTTGGCTCAGGTCATGATCTCATGTTTGTGAGCTCAAGCACTGCATTGGGCTCTGCCCTGATAGTGTGGAGACTGTTTGGGATTCTCTCCCTCTCTCTCTGCCCCTGCCCTGCTTGTGCTCTCTCTCTCAAAACAAAACAAAACAAAACAAAACAACATCAATATATATGAAGGAAGAGTTTTTAAATTTGTGAAACAATATTAAAATATTTCTAATATATCACAGAAAGTGATAGTATTTCTTCACAAATCAATTTAAAAAATATATTAAAATGGCTAAATCTGCTAACGAAAGTAGGAAAACAAAATGAGGACATTAAACTTTTTACTATTAAAATGTTTTATAGAAAAAAAAATAAAACCTTTGGATAACTTTCAAAAGGGTCATGTCCTTATGATTAGCATTTATGGAGATATATAGACATTTGCAATTTGGAGATACACCTGCAATATACATATCATTAAAAATAAAAATGTACTTGTTCAAGCACCTTCTGATTAAATGCTAGCATTAAATAGTGTAATCAATTACTGAAAACCTCAGTGTTTAATACTCCATTCACAACATTGTTCCTATTGTCCTCCTTCTCCTTCATTACTAATTAATTTATTTTGGTTTTCTTTCTTATATTAATACACAGTGTTCCCGTGGTTAGCTAAATGTTTATTACTCATATAAAAGACTTTTTTTTCAAAATTCTCCATTCATTACCATATTTATATTTGTATTTACCTCAACAGAAATAGGTAAAAAATTAAATCAAATAATGCTGTCAAAATGACCAAGTATTTACTAATATTTGTTTCCACATACACGAAAATGTAATTTAAAAAGTAACAATTACTGAAACAATTCATATTTAAAAGTTTTATAAAGCATAATTCTGGGTTAAATAAGCACATTTATAAATGCTTCTTATAAGGGAAATAATGTATCCAACAGAAACACATAAAATTGTGGATAAAAATGTTTGATTATGGATGTGTCTCTCTTGACCAACCTTGAAGGCCAAATACCTCTGGATATGGAAGTTACTTTAAAATATCTATATGTCTCATAATGCAAATATGTCAAACTTGACATTAAAAAGAAAAGCCAAGAACTTCTGCCAGATGTTTTCTAAAAATCAGGAGAACCATCACATACGTACTGCTTACCATTAGGGGCTATGTTCCACTAACCTTTCCTAGGATCCTGTAATTACAACAGAGGGGTGAGTGGAAACTAATTCTACTCAGAGCACAGCACACTTCTGTATACGCTATCACTGTGTGAAAACTTCATTTATTCTGAAAACTAACAGGACTTTTGTTTTGAGTCACTAGCTTAAAAAGCATTGCCACAACGGAAGCAGTAAAATCCAAATATCAAGAACTAACGTGGAAGGAAACCCAAAAACTAATTAATGAATAGTAAAAAGCATCTAAAAAGCATGCTTTCAGTATTCAGCATTGAAATTTTTCTCAATAATATTTCAACTATCAGTACAAAAAGATGACCAGTAATGATGTAGAAATTAGATTTAATTGCAACTCACTGTTGTATTGTTTTCTTGACTTTTCTGTCCAGTTATAAGATCACTCAGTTATATAATAACCCTATCACATATTATCCAGTCGCTTTTGAGTGGTTACATATAAATATGGTTGATTTGGGAAAAGAGTCAAAATTTAAATGAGTACAATTTAATAACAAACAGTATCCTCTCTATGTACAGGGACAGAATTTTTTTTTAAACAAACACGTATCAAGAATGCAGACAGTGCTGGGCATTTTTATGACCTATGGTAGACCTAAAAATCCGAAAAATAATTCACAACCTTACTCCCAGGAGCCCATCCTCTAGTGGAGAACACAGAGACTCCCACTAAGAATTTCAAAGCTACATTGATTGCTGTGATAGTGATATATACAGAGTTTTATGGGTAGCTTTGGAAGGCCAACTAACCCAGACAGGGGTAGATATGAGGGAAGTTAGAAGAGATTTGAATTTTCTTCCAAAAGTAATGATGGAAATGTTCTGACCCACATAATTCTCTTGATTAATTCTACCTAATATTCCTACAGTAACAAATTAGCACTTGTGAATATTTTAATCAACTTTGTGGATGGATTGCAAAGAACAAAATTATAGTTATCTCTAACAACAAGAAAAATCTTGTGTGTGTCTGTGTGGCAGTATCAGGGAGCAGTTAATTCTAAGGACACAGGCACAGAGAATAAAAAGGTGTCAGGTGACTTGGCAAGCCTATCTCTCTGTGTCTCTTGGGGACTGTTCAGTATCTCTTTTACTTGGGATCTCCTCTCAACCTGCATAACTCTGCTCTTTTCCTTCTGACTTCTGCTCCCTCATAAATTCAGCCATGAGTTTCCTAATTCCATTCCCTCTGCTAATGGTTTTAGCCTCTGTTTACATAGCTACACACATCTCAAATTCTGATGTCAGGTCAGGCATAGAAGAATGGGTTAGTTATCCATGGGTCAGGAGCCTATCCATATCTAACCAGGTGTGGAAAAGAAAGTGGCCCAAATACCAATATACTGAGGCAACTATGTCTGTCAGTAGGCAGTTTTTTTGGAAGGTGGTATGGGCAGGCAATCATGGGCTGAGCAATGAGATTTAAGATGTCTCCTGACAAGGTCCAAGGCATATTGTATCTATGGCCTGCAGAATCTGGTTGTTTTAACTGAATTCCCAAATACCTTTCTCTGTTGCCTTCCAACCAATCCACTTCCTCATACAAGGAATAAAACTTTGACTCTGGCCTTGTTAATTCTCTGCATAGGCTAAGCTCTTGAGTTTAAACCCCCGTGGCCATTTCTGCTATGAATCTGTCATAAAATTCTGATAGTAGTATTTTTTTCTTTAAGGATCATTCATTCATTTATTAGATATTTAGTTAGCTTGTACTATGTACCAGGAACTGTTGTAAATGCTGGTTACAGCAGGGTACAAATAAAATAACTCTTTACCAATCAGACATTTCTAGAAAATAAAATATTTTTTTTTATTTAAAAAAAAATTTTTTTTCAACGTTTATTTATTTTTGGGACAGAGAGAGACAGAGCATGAACAGGGGAGGGGCAGAGAGAGAGGGAGACACAGAATCGGAAACAGGCTCCAGGCTCTGAGCCATCAGCCCAGAGCCCGACGCGGGGCTCGAACTCACGGACCGTGAGATCGTGACCTGGCTGAAGTCGGACGCTTAACCGACTGCGCCACCCAGGCACCCCTAGAAAATAAAATATTTTAAATGACAGTTTCCAGAATTGAAACATATCCCTTTATGATTTAAGTCTTTCTATAGACTTGTGAATTAAGCCTTTCTATAATAAATTTGATAAATTCCACCTTTTCATCTCGAATCTCAAAAATATCTAACTACTTCCTAATGACAAAGGACGATCACTTTGAATATCTACTGTTGTGTCATATAATGCCTATGGCACTCTGTATATAACTCTATTAAGTGTTTATGATATTATATGCCAAATGTTCTTTTCTGTGTCCTTTCCAACAGAATTAGCTCCTGGAAAACATTTTATATTTCCCCTCAGTGCCTGACAGAAGACTGGCCTCGGCTGGTAAATGAATGAGGAAGAAATAGTCACAGGGATAGCACTGAGGGATAAGTAATTTGATCATGTACATTTTCAATATGATTACAAGTAGGAGTTAAAGAGCATGCTGTTGTGCAGAACTGCCCAAACTTATCAGAGTCCAATAGTTTCAACTTCAGACAGAGTATTTTGAGAGTATATCCATTGATCATTTCTGAACACCAATGAAAGAGTAAAAGGAAGCCTCAGGTGGCAGGAGAGGCTTTTTCATTAGTGGCTTTTGAAGTGTCTAGAGAAATAAGCTTATAACAGAACACTGAGCATATTATGTTTCTAATTCTCAGGTGTACAGACAGCAGGTTAGACACATCTGTGCTGGGCAGAGCATCATTTAGTGCCACATTGTGTGCAGTGAACTGTCCCAAAGGCCAACAAAGCTAATGAACACACTGAGATTTCCCACCCATACATAATGCCAGAAAGGAGCAGGGCCATATTTTGGATGGGCAGGACCCACTCTTCAAGAACCTCTAATGGGGGCGCCTTGGTGGCTCAGTCAGTTAAACATCTGACTTTGGCTCAGGTCATAATCTCATGGTTCATGAGTTCGAGCCCCACGTCCGGCTCTGTGCTGACAGCTCAGAGCCTGGAGCCTGCTTTGGATTCTGTGTCTCCCTCTCTCTCTGACCCTCCCCTGTGTGGGCACATTCTCTCTTTCTCTCAAAAATAAATGAACATTATTATTATTTTTTAAAAGAGAACCGCTAATGAATATCTTCTCTCACCCTTTTATTGTTTGCCACCTAGAAAATGAAGAGATAATGAGGGGACAGGAAGGATTCCATAAGTTTTACTCAAAAAAATCTAGCCAAAGCATAAGGAAGAGACTATGCAGCATGGGACCCATAATGTATTTCCAGGGGAAGAAAGCAAAGAACAGAGATCCTTTGGGTGAAATTCTGCTTGGGACTGTCCTCTTAAAATAGAAGGTAGGGAACTCTAAATTTACCATTTCAACTTCAGCACCAACTTTCTGTAGAATTCTGATAATTCATTTGAAATCTTTGAGTTTAAATTTCTTCAACTGCAAAATGACAAGGATGTGTGATTTGTACATTATGCCTGTAAGTCTCCTCGTACTTCCAACGTCTTCTCTTTCATAAAACACAAGTAGATGGATAATCCTTCTCTCCTACCCTCTCAGGAATGGCACTGGGAGAAAACCACACATGCCTCCCTCTCTTTCAATCACTGTGCACCATGACCAAATTTGATGACACACTAAATTGAAATTCACCCAACATTTCTTATTTATGGTTAACTGGTTACCTTAGGTCATCACTACACTGGATGCTGAAGCTGAACACCAATCTTCCTATCTCATGGTCCTTGCCACAGATCAGAAAGTGAGAGGCCACTACATAATCATGTTTTCGTCTACTACACTCATCCTTCACTGTTTGCTAGTACTATCTGGCTTCTGTGATAAGACAGAATTCCAACAACAAAAAAGAGGCAGAGAAAAGGGGAGAATTAATAAGTAGTTATAAAGATGATACCTGGGTGACTTTCAGCTCCTATCTCAGTGCTGAACTCTTCTTGGTATATAAAGTCTTACGATGTCAAAAGTCTTGCCTGTCTTATTCACATCTGTGTTCCCAAGGCCTAGAAAAATGCCTGACGCATGCTAAGTGCACAACAAATTCTTGTTTATTAAAGGAATGAATGAACATAATTGGGATTCAGCCACATCCAGATATGGCCATATCCAATAACTAACTGAAAAAAAGATGAAGCTTCTAGATCATAAATGTCCCAACAGTGTCTTCCTGCTCCTTTAAAATTTTGTTTCCTTTAACCCTATTCCCTAGGTCTCCCATGCCTACAGATAGTGGTACAAATGAACAGGATAATAATTTATACATAACCTAAGATGGCACTCAAAGACAAACTAGAACGGTTTTAATGGGCTCAAAAAAATTGACCACCACCCCTTGATTCTCCACAGCCCGGAATACCACCTAAGCCACCTACATACAAATACTGTATGAAACAACTCCAAATAAGAACAACACCTTGAAGATAAGGCTGGAAGCTTATTGTGCCCCAGTCTCAAAAAGAAAATGCCTGGGGCGCCTGGGTGGCGCAGTCGGTTAAGCGTCCGACTTCAGCCAGGTCACGATCTCGCGGTCCGTGAGTTCGAGCCCCGCGTCGGGCTCTGGGCTGATGGCTCAGAGCCTGGAGCCTGTTTGCGATTCTGTGTCTCCCTCTCTCTCTGCCCCTCGCCCATTCAAGCTCTGTCTCTCTCTGTCCCAAAAATAAATAAACGTTGAAAAAAAAATTAAAAACAAAAAAACAAAAAGAAAATGCCTGTATTATTATAAATTTAATTCTAAATGTTTTCTGGACAAGCTTTCAGGAAACATGCATCTCTAAGGGTAACAAGGTAGGAGGAAGTTTGGGATCACAGTAATTTGCCTATAGCTGTCCATTCTTGGGGTAACTAGAGTCGAGACCCCTAGGGGGGTGCTGTCCTGAGGCTTCTTCAGGTTGCTAGAGCAGAAGCACCAGAGAGGTAATAAGAATAATAAAATTTCCAAGGTCACAAAACATTCATGATTCTATCCCAAATGGCGTCCAAAAGATGTATAAAACTCTTTTATTTTACAGGTAAGGAAATAGAAACCCAGAAAGGTAAGGAAATGTACCCAAGGTTACTCAACTTATTAGTGGCAGATGGGTGTTCTCTACAAATCATAAATGCTTTGAGAGGGAAACTGTACCCACAGCACATTTGCACAGGCTACATCTGTCTACTTTCACTGCATATGCAGGCACATGCTATTCACTTTTGACTAGAAAGGTAAAATTGGGCCAAATAATATTTAATTCCCCACTGTAATAGTAGTTTTACATTCCACATTCAGACAGCTGGCATAATTGAAGACAGCTCGGAACCCCTGAGGATATCCAAACTGTCGCAATTGGAGAAAAGATTTAAGCATCCTGCAGTGTAAGACCTACTCAATGACATTACAAAGCTGATTCAAAATATCATCTTTGTTGGATCCTCAATATCCAATCTATGAACAATAGACATAATTAAACATAAAAAGCTGTAAATTAAGCAAACTAAATGATGGAGCAAATCATTTCGTTTTTGCACCTGTGAAGTACAGTATGCCATTGTTATTTTCCCAAAGAAGAGAGAACAGACTCTTGCATGGACAATTATCAAAAGGGTTCAGAGCAGTAGCAGCTATAATGGACAATAGATTTCTTTCCAAAGACTAAAAAGATATCAATGAATGTAGTTTTCAAGTCAAAGTGAGAATACACAGCTGCCGCCACAGATTCTATTTAATGTATTTCAATGTAACTAATTAAAATAAAAACTTAGGTCTCCTATTCTCAAGCTGGTAAAAGGCAGAGAAGACAGAAAAACAACTTCAAGTTATAATTTTGTATGTCTCTGTAAAATAGCTTTTAGCTCATTTTGTGCTTGACAGCAACAGAAAAAGTCTGTGAAATTAAGCACCCCGCCTAGGGATGACGGTACAAAAGGAGGCGGTGTCACGGTTAAGAAGATGGGTTCTGGAGACAGAAGTCTGGGTATCTTACTCAGCTCCCTCCTGAGTAGCCTCAGGTTTAACCACTCCATATTTTGTTTTCCTCATGGGTAAAATGGGGAAAATTATAGTTGCTACCTCATTGGACTATTGTGAGAATTAAAAGCTACGATCTAGGTAAAGCCCCTGAAACACTGACACGCAGCAACCACTCAGCAAGTGTCAGCTTTCATTATTTCAGTCTAAAACATTGCATATGAAATTTTTAAATAAGTCAACAAGACCAGATATCTAAGAACCTATTCTTAACCTCATTTTAATGGCACATTCATAAGTGATAAAAGAAATTTCATCCATAACATGGCTTTCTAAAAAAATAAATTAAAAGAAAAACACTTGCTGCATTGAAATCAGATAAAAATAGAAATATATTGTAATGTGAATTGGTAAAATATTGGCAAGGTCATTGTATGGGTATCGCCAGTGGAGATACACAGTGTCACTTCAAGCCTGGATTGAACTAAAAGAGCCAAGGGAAAGATCTGCCAATGAGCCCACCATGAACTAGCATAAAACCACCTGCAAAATCCATTCAAGCATCTGTCTCTGTGAAGTGCCAAGACTGCTCCTCCCACCCCACTAGGCTGGCCCCATCTACCACAGAGCAATATTAGGGCCATTTTTTTTTCGATTTATTATAGCTAGACCTTTTTATTTTATCATTCTAAGAGGCATTACACATAACCCTACAGAGTAACTCATTCCTGTTCTACATCACAGTTTATGCTGTGAAGGATTCTCCCTCCAATTTTAGTACCTGCCAAAACCAACCAGATTAATCCATGTGTTTAAGTACTAGGCACTTAATCCCCTGAAATAATCTTCAAAATTGTCATTGGGGAAATAATGAACACAGCATCACCCATTCAATGGGTGTCCTTGTGTCATCTTCAGTAGGGAAGGGACAGTGAATCATCTATAAGGGGATGTTTTAGCTATAATGTTTCTAAGAGTCAACACAAAGGTAAAAGAGAAGCAAAAGGAGTAACTACACTCCTACCACATTTCCACATCTGTAACTGAGGATATTATTACCTACTTTATGTGATTTTTGTGAATATTAAACGATTCAATAAATGTAAAGTACTTAGACTAGTTTCTCCCAGATCCTAAGCACTCGAGAAATATTAGATGTGATGAGATCCTAATCATGATCAAGTGATGAAGACAATCATGATGATGATGGTGATGAAGACGAAGGTGATGAAAGAATTTGCTAACTAGCAATGCACCTAACACCATGGAGCAGACTAATAAAGGCAATCATAGAGGATAATCAGAATATTTAGCTCATCCTCTGTTTTTACTGATTTCACGTGTTGTAGGAGAAAACAGGAAATACAATAATACAGATGGCAGACATTTGTTTCATGATGAGATACGCGCAAGAGAAGCAAAAATAGATGAGAGTTATAGGAAAACAAAATCCACAGGGTATGAAAAAGACACTAGAGTTAGAGCATTATTAACAGTTTGGTTCAGGAGAGAGTAAAATAATATCACAGAACAATATTAATTAATATGCACCCAGGACTTGCAACATGCAGGCACTGTTCTATATTCTTTAACATTTATCACTAATTTAATCCACACAACAATCCTGTGTGGTAAGAAATGCTATTATCCTCTGAAACTAGGGCACAGAAAGATTAAATAATTTGCTCAAGGTCTCATAACTGTAAGTAGTGAAACCAGGATTAATACCCTCAGTTTGTCTCTGATGTTTGCTCTTAACTGCTCTACTACAATGTCCCTCAGCATATGAAGGAGATCTTTCAAGAGGCTTAACACAATAGAAAAACTAAGACAAATTATTGGTGGAAATATGGAAAACTCTTTAACAAAATACCAACATAAAATTTTAACATTTCCAAGGGTATCAGGTTAATCCTTAGAGGTGACTATTATACAATGCCCGAAGTAAGCAGATTTCTGAAATCATTTTTGAGAGAATTTCAGTATTTTTTATTCTTGTTTTAATAATGAAATTTCCTAACCCAGAAAAGATTGTTCTTGTATTCATTATTTTTCAACACAGCTTCGTATCACTCTTATCTACAGCATAAGTGAAAGGAAATAATCCATGCCCTTTGAAAACCTACAATCCAAAAGTAAAAACCATGAAAAGTGCATATAATACATTTAAATAAGTAGGATAGAGATTTTACTCCCTTCAACTGCATGAGAGAGAGGGATGGGGCACTAAATACAGGGGAATGAAAAAGTGAAAGGGATCTGTTCAGGAAAAAATATTGAGAATTAAATGGCAGCATAGAGGAGCAAGAATTCTGATCTTATGGAAATAGGAAAAAAAAGAAGTAAAGGAGTAAAAAATTCAGACATACAATAAGGCTAACTATAAAAAGGAGCACAACTATAAAATCTAAGTAAATCTTTAGGAAGTCTGTGAGAAAGGCTTAAAGGTTTGTTGCTTAAGAATTGAATGGTATAATTATGGTTCTAGAATCCCAGATTAACTCAAAATTAAAATCTTAGCCAGGAAAAATGTTTCTTTAATCAAAGAATGAATAGCATACATACTGGCACTATACTTATTTAACAAATTCATAGTCTATTTTTTCTCCAAAACCAAGCCAAGTATCTATGAAACACAAACAGGCACACATATATTTTATAATTACACATTGTCATGTGTCCTCAGAAAGGCTTCCATAATGTAGTTGTGCAGGTTCTGACATGAAACAGCTCTTCTTGAGGTCTGTGTTTCTGAGTGGGGTACTTCCAATCCCAAAACATTTAGCCTTGTGCTGGGATACATAATCCACAGGAAAAACATGGTGCATCAATCTGGTTAGGAACATTTCCTTGGAGATTTAAGGAATGTACTATTTTTATTCAACAAAAATCTCTGTATTAGAGAGGAAAATGCAAAATGTGCATAAAATTTGAAAACAAAACAAAACAACAGTAGACTCCCAAGAAATTTGCTCTTAAAATAAGTCATGTGAGGCTGTACATATTCGAAATATGCACATGGCTTTAAGGGGCTCTTAGAAGACAAAGTGTAAGAAGCACTGCTTGGCTCTGCTTTGTGAGGAAGAAACATTAGTGAGGTGGTGCACTGGAGCCTTCTCTAAACCTGAGAGGCAGATTAGATAAGCACTTAATTGCTTAAAGACTCAGGTAAAAAGGCCAACCTCCTGTGAGCATCTCTCCAGTGACATAACTAAATATTCTCAGAGAAGTGTTAAGAAGTTATGAACACAAGATAAAATTAAGAAACAATTTGAAAGTGTGCTCTAAAAGGTTCAAGAGAGGAGAAACTTCAGAAGGAGGAAAAAATGGTAAGGACAAAGAAGTAATGTTTGTTTAGCTTTGAATATATTACTTGAAGAAACAGAAAACCTAGGGTGCTCTATATTATTCTACAAAGGAGTAGACAAACAGTCTATGTCTTGAAGCACTTTTCCATACTTACCCCTTAGTACAACTCCACATAAGGCTCAGAGGAAATCTGCAGATTGTACAGTAAGAAAACCAGGGTTTCAATTTCAGTTCCACCGCTATCTGGTTGGATGGCCTTAAGCGAGTTAACTTTTCTGAATCTCCATTTCCCCAACTGAATCCTGAATGGAATGATAATTGTATCAAAGAACTACTTGGAGAATTAAATTGTGTAAAAGCACATGGATTGAGGAGGCATTCAAAGAAGGTTGGTTGACTTGAAAAAAAAAAAACGTTGAGATAGGATAAAAAAGAGGAAGGAATATCACAGGTATGAAATCCAACATAAAATAATAATCGAAAGGATGGGCAACAATGAGAAGCACTATTTACACAGGATTCACAACAGTGGCACCGTTCTTACGGCACACGAAGTCACGCATACTTCCAAGGCAGAACTAGGGCCCGGTTTTTATTGTCGAGAGTGCAGTGAAGGCCTGGCTCCATAGGAGAACATAATAGTCACAGTCAGTCAGTGAATCAAAAAGCATAGTCCATCTTGCTTTACCTGAAGTGATGACATGTGACAAGAATGCCTTAAAATTCTGTTTACAATAAAAGATATTCTATATACATAGCCTATCAGTCTAAACTCTTAATTTTCTCCAGTATGTTTTTCAGTAATAACATCGCTATTGTTTTTCCCTGGGTAATATCCTTTTTCTCCAATTTTTTTTAAAGTTTATTTATTTTGAGAAAGAGAGAGAGAGACCGCACACGTGTATGCATGCATGTGTGTGCGAGCAGGAGAGGGGTAGAGAGAGAGAGAGAATCCCAAGCAGGCTCCAAGATGCTTGGAGCCCTCTGTGGGGCTCAATCCCATGAACCATTAGACCATGACCCAAGTTGAAATCAACTGTCAGATGCTCAACTGACTGAGCTACCAGGGTGCCACTCTCCAATTTTTTTTTTCAATAAAAGGAAAAAGGAAGAAAAAAAGAAGGGAGGAAGGGAGGATAAAAGGAAAAGAAAAACTAAATTGGTTACAATTATTGAGAAGAGATAAAAGCACTAAACTCAGTGTCAATGCTGTCTTGACACTCTTCCATCAACATAATCTAGTGTCTGTTTATTTTAAGTAATTATAGCACTGTGTTCTTGACATATGCTCAACCAGTGTCCTACTGAGATCACAGCACTTCTTCTGCTATATTATACTCTGCTTACTCAATCATTTTCTATCATTGGGCATTGTGTGAAAATCATCATTAAAAGCAATATTTTGGCCAATTCCTTTGTATGCATTATTCTGTAGTGGGCAATTCATTGTGTGGATTACATTTTTAGTTATGTAACAAAATGTCTGTAGTATTGGCTGAGGGCCAGACACTGTTTAAACATTTTATACACAATAACTCATTTAATTCTTATAAAAACTCTAAGGGCTAAGGACTGTTATCCCCATTTTATACATGAAGAAACCTAGGCACAGAGAGGTTGAGCAAGTTGCCCAAGGCCACACAGCTAAGTGACAATCTTGGGGTTTGAACTCAAGTTCAGGAGTCCATGTCTTTAAACAATACCTAAGAGTGCTTTTCATTTAGAATAAACGAGTGAATACATATAAGTATCATAGAATAATGCCTGGCACATACTGAAGGCTAGAGAATTGTTAGGTATTCTTTATTTTTTTATGATGGTGCTGTTAAGATAATGCATAAACATATTGTGTGTCAATTCTGGTAGGGTTTATCTGAAATATCCCCACTGGCCAAATCTATTGCCCACCTTTTGTGTATTGGTGGAAAGATTCATATTTCCCAGACTGTTAACTGGGATATGGTTCAGAACAGAAGAAAAGCCTCACTAAGTCAAGTTATATTGAGACTTTGACTTCAGATGGATCTACTGAGTCTGTCACACTGGCACAGAAGGAAATTAGATTAATCCAACAAGAAGTGTTCCTCATGGAGTCGCATTGATTTTTGCCTGCATTAGATGTTCTTCCATGTGCTTACAAAATTGATCTATTCCAGATGAGCGGAAAATCTATCGTTTTAGGGTCTGTCCTTTGTTTATTTGTTGCTTGTTTTTTTAAATCCCTTGGAGTTTACCTGTTCCTAAGAATATATTCCAAAAGCCCAGACAGAAGATAATCAAATTTCCCCTAAAATACAATATTTTTTCTTGTGTGACTTAACACATAGGTAGTTGTCCCTTAATAGAAGGTATCATTCCAATGGTTATTTGCATTTTTTTTATGCTCCCTGATAACAATGGGCTTGGAATAAATCAGTAGAAATCTAAACACATGACAGCCTTTACATCAAATAGTCACTGAGACATCTAAAAGTAAAATGGGGCATACTTAACCAATGTAGCCGTCTTGCTATCACGGAATTTTCATTTTACGTGAAAACATTAATGTTTAATAGTTTAGTTAATTTCCTGCTTGAGCTATGAGGTCATTTATACTGTTATAGTTATTATATAATAATATAACTATAAAAAATGTAAATGCCTCATGGTCTTTCCAAACAGCTACTTGTAAGAAGGGTCTAAAAATTGCTGATTTGTAATGCTTTGAACTTATGCAAAATACTTGAAACAGTACAAGCTATTATCTTTTATGTACATTTGCTGACAAAAAGAAATGTATTTTAAGGGAGGATGCTTCTGGATTCTGTGCATCAAACACAATCTTCTTGCTATGGTGACTGTTCTTAAGGTATGTTTGTTACTGTTATAGAAGCTCTTATATAGATTATGTGCTTGTAAAATGCAAAAAAAAAAAAAAAAAAAAAAAAAAAAAAAAAAAAAAAAAAAAACCCTGAATAGCTGGTGATATTTATTCAAAGATGATGTACATGCAATTTTTTTAAGATAGTTATTTTCTGATTTGAACAACAATTTCAGCCTTGTTAACAGCATTTGGAATTCTCTTATGATTCTTTTTTTTCTTATTTATAAGAACAATCTCTCAAAGCTCATTATAAACTATGATTAGGTCTACTTTTACACTGGATTCATCAACCTTAAAAAGATGAGAGACTTGATTATTACAGTTTCCTTAGAAACACAGGAAACAGTAAAAACACCTTAGGATCCAACTCTTTTTGGCAGAGTCTTATAGTCCATCTGCTGTGTTCAACTATTATGAGAATACAAACAAAGTAACTAACATGCAAATATCATTGTATATAATTATATGTTCTTAATAAAGGGAAGATTTTACATTGTCTTTATGGCCTGTAAGTATATAATTAATATATATTAGAAGAAAGCAAGAAAGGAAGGAAGAAGGGAGGCAGGGAGGGGAAATGGAATGAAAGGAAAAAGAAGAAACAGATGAAGCTTATACCTCTTTCGCTATCCAGTTGGCATGTATTAAATAGGTTCTGAGGGGCACTGGGCCAATAGTTTACTGAACTGTATTCTTTATTTCTATTTAATGTGGTCCAGTAAACTTTTAAATTAAATCATTGAAATTTAGTTTGTTATTTACTCATTTGTTTGATCATCAAATATTTACTACACTAAAGCCTATGTGCCCATGACTGCTGTAGAGACTGCAGATTTAACATCAACAAGACATACCTTTGACTTCAAGGAGCATAGACACCACTGGGGAGGCAGAAATATAATATAGAATTAAAAACTATTTTATCTTTTCAGCACCCCTCATCACCTCCATCCCATCTTTTGGTAACCTTTCTTTGAGCAACTCCTAACCCTTCCCTTATTTAAGATACCACTGTTCATATCTTACTAGACCTGGATTCTGGTGGGGCTGACAGTCACAGTATCCAGGGTCTCCTCTCCTACCAACCTCTTTCCACACTCTCTGCTTTGGCCACAGTATTATTACCTAATGTAGGTCAATTATTATTTTTTTTTTTTGGAAATTTGAATACTGAACACAGACACATAGGGATAGAAGGGTTTAAACTGAGTCATCAACTCATAGTCCACAAATTCTGCTGTAGAGATTTAGGGCTGCCATGGTTCCCATCTTTGCCCAAAGCTTGATTTCAATTACTCATTCAATTCTGCAAACTATGAATCTCCTCCCCAAAATATCTCTTTCTCTTTCTCTTTCTCTTTCTCTTTCTCTTTCTCTTTCTCTTTCTCTTTCTCTCTCTCTCTCTCTTTTTTCTTATGCTAGTCAGATCAGGGTTGAAATCCAGGCTTAATGGCTCTAATATATCACTGTAAAATATCAGAACTTCCTTCCTATGCATTAGCTGAGAAAGACAGATGTTCTGAGTCTAATTCTTCATGGAATCCTTACTCAAGCAAAATTCCAAAATCAATATAATTATATCTTATTTGGCACACTTAGAAATTTAAAATGAGGACAAAACCTTGAGACGAGGTCACCCAGTCTCCCCATCACTGGTTTTAATAATATCCATGATATAACTAGATAACTGCTTTTTGAATACACCCATTGATGGGGAACTCGCACTGCACAAGCCATTTAGTTTCCTTTTGGGCTGATTCTAGTTGTCAGAAAGTCCTGACATTTAGCTAAAGTTTGCCTCCTCATAAATTTTCATCATAACTTTTCAATGAACATTAGATACTTTGCCATTTCCAACAAAGTCTAAACTTAATTTGACACTTGCACTACCAACCAGTCTTCTTATATGTTTCAATATAAATTGTCAGAATAGACTCAAAATCCTAGAAAATGGAATTGCAAAAGAATGTACATCTTCACAGACCACAAATTCGACCACAGAAAAACAGCCATGCTTGAATGAATATTAGATCAGGTGAAAAAATGCCAAGAAGCTCTGACCTTTCATGACAAGCTGCCAAAAAAATAATTATTTCTTGGCAGGTAGACCAGGTCCAAAGGCCAAATATCAATGGATGCACACTCATCCTCCAATCTTTAATATCTTAGAGTTGGCAAAACTTTATAGAGATCACAGAGCTAAAATCCCATTATTTTACTTCAAAGAAACTGAGGAATGGAAATTAACTTCTATTCTTTAAAGTTACCCCCACATTTTGAAAAAAATCAGAGCTCCAAGGCAGAATTTCTGGTGTTTTAAGATGTGAGAAAAGCCTACAACTAAAAAATATTTTTCTTGTGCAGACATGACTTAGGCCATTGAAAATTGGATTTCCTTATAAATCACTCATCTAGGATGCAAAGCATGAGACCAAAAAATAATGTACTTGAGAGATGTCATATTAGCAACAAAAAAACAAGAGAATATCCATTAAAAACCCACACAAAGAAATGGAGATTGCTTGGGGTGTCTGGGTGGCTCAGTCAGTTAAGCGTCCGGCTTTGGCTCAGGTCATGATCTCATAGATCGTGGGCTCGAGCCCCGCATAGGGCTCTGTGCTGACTGCTCAGAGCCTGGAGCTTGCTTTGGATTCTGTGTCTCCCTCTCTCTCTGTCCCTTCCCTGCTCACGCTGTGTCTCTCTCTGTCTTTCAAAAATGAATAAATGTCTAAAAGAAAGAAAGAAAGCAAGCAAGAAAGAAATAGAGATTGCTTGTCACTTAGTAGTGCCATTCCTAAGCAAATGACTCTGTTACAGGCACCCCAAAATTAGTTTTAACACATATGGCAATTAATCTGAGATACCAAATTAGTCATTTCAATTTTCTGCTTTAATCATTTAAAATTTTTAAAACAAAAACCTGCAAATAATCACATTATGCCCTTTCCTCCATTTCCATGATAGTTTCACTAGTGTCCTGGAATTTGAGTTAAGTTTATACTAACTTATATTTATTATATGCGCTCATCAGGATGTATTTTCTTTAAAGACCCTACTTCACTAAATATTTACATGTTTCTGCTATGAATGGTTGTTACTACAATTTGGTATGTTATGATCTTTATAAAAATGTAAAACAACCCCAAAAGGTTAGATTTACTCTCTGTATCAGAAGTGAATTACCCTTCAGAAATGCTTTTTTTATTATTATTATTTCAAGAGTCTAGGTTAATTGTTATCTAACCAATGGTATGAAGTGACAGTTCAATCATTGCCTCTAAGTAATGATTCTTTGTTCATTGACTCAATATTATTTAATTGACTTGCTAGATGAACCCTGAAACTCTCTTTTTTCTACATGACAGATTTTTTATTTTTGCAGTATTTTATCTAATAATTTCAAAATATAATAACTCCAGTTATGAAGTTAGCCATCCAGCATTCTCAGTCACGTGAAATCTAGCTAGAATTAGATGTTGATAAAAGACATCTTTGGGCAACAGAAATTAATTTCATAAAACATTCATCAAGGCACCCACATTTTAATCATAAGAAAAGTCTCATATGATTATTCAAGCCTGTTTGTTCTTGTTCTGCAGACATTTTAACCTATTCACATAGATAGGAAATTGCAATTAAATGAATAATGTGAAGAAGGAGAACTAACACCAGTGAGGTTATTGCTGATAGGAAGGACACACCGTATAGATTGCAGTCATTTGCGGTGCATACAAACAGGGCTAAATAAACAAAAGTTATTGAGGGTATCTATGGGTCATAGCAAAATACTATAATTGATAGTCCTAATAATGAGACCAGACTATCAAGAAAAATTGTAAATGTTTTTAATGTATTACAAATAAGAAAGTTAAGAATATACTGCCTATAATAAAATTTTCTATTTTGAGTGGTAAAACCTTTAAAACTTACTAACGCTTAAAACGGTAATTTTGGGGCTCCTGGGTGGCTCAGTCAGTTGAGCATCCAACTTCAGCTCAGGTCATGCTCTCATAGTTCGTGGGTTCAAGCCCCTCATCAGGCCCTGCGATGACAGCTCAGAGCCTAGAGCCTGCTTTGGATTCTGTGTCTCCCTCTCTCTCTGCCCCTCCCCCATTCACACTCTGTCTCTCTTTCTCTCAAACGTAAATAAACATGAAAAAATATTTATAAGAAAAAATGGTAATTTTAATTACATGAAGAATTAGGCTGGGGAAATAACACGTCATCTAGCATTGTCAAATAGACAATTTCACAATAGAAACACAAATCAGGGAGATCAATTGGTATTACTAGTCCTAGATTAATTTGCTCTATGATCTGAATATGGAATATATTCTGAATAATCTAATTGAACATCATAGTACCTTGAGACAGTGCTGATCCTGCATATATAAGCCACTAGTATGCTTTATAGTGAAAATATAAAAGCATAATTATTCTGTAAGCAAAAGATAATAGGTTATAATGTGTTGTTACTAAGAGTCCTGTTGATTTCAAATGTTGTCAATATTGTGTATATATATTGTTTAACTGAGCTATAACTGACACATTATATTAGTTTCAGGTGTACAACATAGTGATTGGACATTTGTGTACATTGTGAAATGGTTACTACAATAAAATGGTTATCACCTGTCATGCCACAAGTTAATACAATGTTATTAACTATAATAAACTCCATGCTTTACATAATATTCCGATGACTATTTTATAAATGGAAGTTTGTACTTCTTAATCCCTCTCACCCAGTTTTCCCCCAGTACCCTTCACCTCCTTCCCCTCTGGCAACCACCCATCTGTTCTCTGTATCTGAGTCTGGGCTTTGTTTTATTTTTTGTTTTGTTTATTTTATTTTTTAGATTCCACATATACATGAATCATGTTTTGTCTTTCTCTGTCTGACTTACTTCACTTAGCATAATATCTTCAAGGTCCATCCATGTTGTAAATGGTAATTTCCTTCATTTTTATGGCTGAGAGTGTGTGTGTGCGTGTGTGTGTGTGTGTGTGTGTGTGTGTATCACATCTTCTTTATCCATTCATCCACTGATGGACACTTAGGTTGTTTACTTATCTTGGCTATTGTAAACAATGTTGCAATTAATATCAAGCTGAATATACTTTTTTGAATTAGTGTTTTCATTTTCTTCATATACACACCCAGTAGAATTACTGGATCATATGGTAGCTCATTTTTAATTTTTTCGAGGAATCTCTATACTGTTTTCCATAGTGGCTGCCCCAAGTTACATTCTCATCAACAGTGCACAAGGGTAGTTCCCTATTCTCCACATCCTATCCAACATTTGTTATTTCTTTTAGTCACTTATATTTCTCGTCTGTAATTTGTTGTCTACATTCTGATAAATGTAAGGTGATATTTCATTGTGGTTTTGATTTGCATTTCCTTGATAATGATGTTGGACATCTTTCCTGTGTCTATTGGCCATTTCTATGCTTTGTATGGAAGAATGTCTATGCAGGTCCTGTGCCCATTTTTTAATTGGATTATTTGTGGAATTTTTGTTGTTGATATGGGTTGTATGGATTCTTTATATATTTGGATATTAATCCCTTGTCAGATATGTGATTTACAAATATCTTCGTTTGTTCAGTAGGTTTCCTTTTGTTTTTCGATGGTTTTCTTCACTGTGCAGAAGCTGTTTAGTTTGATCCCCATTTGTTTATTTTTGTAATCAGATCCAATAAAATAAAATAACTAAGATTAATGTCAAGTACTTTACTGCTTTTGTTTTCCTCTAGGAGTTTTATGGTTTTAGGTATTACATTCAAGTCTTTAATCTATTTGAGTTTATTTCTGTGTATGGTATAAGGTGGAGGTCTAGTTTCATTCTTTTGCATGTAACTGCCCAGTTTTCCCAACACCATTTCTTGAAGAGACGGCCCTTTCCCCTTTGTATATTCTCTCCTCCTTTGTTGCAACTCGATTGACCATATATAAATGGGATTATTTCTAGGCTTTATATTCTGTTCCATTGATCAATGTGTCTGTTTTTATGCCAGTACCACACTGTTTGATTACTATAGCTTTGTAGTATAGTTTTAAGTCAGATACCATGATACCTCCAGCTTTGTTCTTTTTTCTCAAGATTGCTTTGGCTCTTCAGGGTCTTTGGTGGTCCGTAAATTTTAGAATTATTTGTTCTAGTTCTGTGAAAATGTCATTGGACTTTTTATAGAGATTGCATTGAATCTTTGAGTAGTGTGGACATTTAAAAAATATTAATTTTTCCAATCTGGGAGTACACTATATCTTTCAATTTATTTATAACTTTAATTTCTTTCATCAATGTCTTCAAGTTTTTAGACTCTTTCACCTTCTCACTTAAATTTATTTTCAGGTGTTTTTATTCTTTTTTGCTGCGACATTAAATGGGATTGTTTTCTTGATTACTCTTCCTGATAATTTGTTATCAGTGTCCAGAAATGCAACAGACTTTTGTATATTAATTTTGTATCCTGCAACCTTAGTGAATACATTATTAGTTCTAACAGTGTGGGGACATACTTTCTTGTTTCTATGGATTAAGTAGCTCTCTTTACTGCACTTTCCATTGCAGTCAATCTAATCTTGAATATTTCATCTCTATTAAATTTCAGACCTTTTTAAGCAAACAATGCTATATAGATGGTTTGAGGAAAATCTTAGTGTGACAGGCATGTGGTAAGAGATGACTGCTTACACTAAGGTATTCCCTCTAGTATTGCTGAATTGTTTTGTTCAATGGCAGGGGCATATGTAAAACAGTGCACTTGAAAAGAGGAGTCTCTTTGTCCCTCTCCAGCTATGCCATTGATAATATGTGGAAATCAGCTAATGACTCTATGCTTGTTTCTTTAATTAAATAGCAAACCAGAGAAACTATTAACTGTTTTTCTAAATTTACAGGACAATTTGACATCCTCTCAAACCACTTTACCTTGCCTAGGAGGATCACCCTCTCTCTGTGGCACAGAGGACCATCTGGCCACAAATACTGGAACATAGATAGAAAAATCATTCTCTTGCATGTAGCAGAAAGTCATTGCTTTCTGCCTCTGTCACTCACTGAAATATTGTCTCCCTGATTTGCTTAAAAATAAAAACAAACCAGGGTGTCTGGGTGGCTCAGTCGGTTAAGCGACCGACTCTTGATTTTGGTCAGGTCATGCATGACCTCATGGTTTGTGAGTTCAAGCCCCACATTGGGCTCTGTGCTGACAGTGCAGAGCCTGTTTGGGATTCTCTCTCTCCCCATTCTCTCTACCTCTACCGCACTGGCTCGCTCTCTCTCAAACTAAATAAGTTTTTAAAAAGTTTTTAAATAAAACATAAATAAATAAAAACAAACCAAAACAACAAAAACCAAAACAAAACAAATGCCACTGTCATTCTGTAACATAAACGTTTGACTGAAATGCTAATTATCTTTTACCTACTGGCTTTGGAGGAAATAGCAATGGACCCATTCTGGCTGGAACCAATATTCATTAAACAAAATAAGATTATCTCTTGATTTGTCAACAAAATGGAAATAAAACATATTTTACATTACTTTTCAGCCCTTATTGAAAAGAATGTTTCATATTTAATATGAATTACAAGTAACAAGGAATCAAACATGGAGAGCCAAAAGTTCTCTGGGAGTAAGTAGATCAGTTTCAGAAGTACTTTAACTCCTCTCACCTACTTGAATATCATTTCAAGTTCTATCAGAATAATATACTAAATAAAACTCCAGGCACCTAAAGGAGCTGGAATGCCTCAACGTATTTTGATCCACTTCCACAACAGACCAATAGCATGCCACTCGTTTCAAAAGCCATATATTTAGAATTTTTATCTTTTACTTCTCATTATGAAGATAAAAATCGACAATGTTAAGCTCATTTAGATTGTAGTATTGTGGTATTGATTAAAAGTAGAATAAATCTGGCCTTTTAACTAAGAATTATTACCCATTGGAAGAACCTGGATGAATGTGTATGAACAACTTTTCACTAAGGAAAATTTTGATAATGAATGTAATATAATCCGACTATAGCCCAAATCCATTGATAAATATCTATCTAAAAATATTAAATGTAATTCTGGAGCCAGAGTAAAATCATGCTATGTCTGAAAGCATAACATCAGTCAGAATAAAACTAATAATATGAAGATAATTAGAATTAAAGCGCTATAATTCCTGTAACAGTCTCTTCTAAGTACTTTTCTTATTTGTTTGTGTGCCGCTCATCCCCACTCCTGCCTCTCTGGATTCTGTACCTGGAGAAACTTGAATATACAGATTTCCTTCTGATAAAACCTAACATATAGGGTGAATTAGAAGAAGATGACTTGCTAGAACGAAAAGATGTGCCTGATATGCCTAAGATCATTCTTGAAAACTGAATACATTTTTTGCCGGCTTAATAGCATTCTATCTAAGGCATTGAAAAAAACAGGTCATCTCCAATGTAAAACATGAATAGAATATGTTGGAGCAACGTACATAATTCCTGAACACCTTTCAGTACTAACAAGAATATGTGTGTGGGGGCGGGGGGGGTGGGGACAGGTGGTTAAAAACAAGTTCATGAAAAACAGTCTCCTTTATTCTTTCAAAATGTCATTGAAACAAATGGGAAATGGAATTAATAATAGTTAACTAGTATAATAATTATCTTAGATGACCATAAAATTATAGTTTTTCCCTCAAGATTTTTCTATCATGCAACTAGGAAGGATTAAATCCGTTAATGCAACTAGAGAAAAAAATGCATTAAAACATGCTAGCAGGCTATACACTTTTTAAAATTTTTTTAATGTTTTTATTTTATTTTTGAGACAGAGAGAGACAAAGCGTGAGCAGGGGAGGGGCAGAGAGAGAGGGAGACACAGAATGTGAAGCAGGCTCCAGGCTCTGAACTGTCAGCACAGAGCCTGACACGGGGCTCGAACTCACAAACTGTGAGATCGTGACCTGAGCCAAAGACGGATGCCCAACCGACTGAGCCACCCAGGCACCCCAAAGGCTATACACTTTATCTTGGAAGCATGGCTTGCTAACTGGTTTGATGTTTTGCTTAAACACAAAAGTGTGTGTGACCAAAACATTTGTAAAATACTTCATTTAGGTGCTTACTGTCAGTAAAAGCAGCACTTTACAGCAATGAGATATTCTATCTTCATAAAACATGTCAGAATTATGAAGGAAAAGGGAAAAATCACAGCAAGTGAATTGTTCAACATAGCTCATCCATATCATATACAAGTATAATACACAATTGCTTTTTACATAGAAGATAGCCAACAAGTGTACAAAATGGCCTTACAAGAGTTAATTTGGTGAAGGAAAGATGAGATGTGAGCAAATAAATATAGTAAGAACTTAATAACAGCATTGGTAATTATCTAATCACCACTTTAATTAAAAAATGATCAGCTGTTTGTTATTCCCTCTGGTTTTCTAAACAAAACCATCCTGTGGTACTGTTGCCTGGCTCTTATTTTCTTCACATTAAAAACAAAAAGTTATCCGACATGGACAGGAAAAGAATTATGCTTTAGATCAAAAAGTGAATTTTCATTTTCATGTGGTACAACCAGGCAGTTACATTCCCTTAGTTGACAAGTGTGATATTGCTACCATACTGATGTGATCTCAGTTTAAGCCCAATATTTCATGAATGTTTCTCATTTCTAGCCAAGATTTAGAGATATCAACAGTAAACACATCATGCCTTTATGGAGGTTTTCGCTCCCCTCTGACACACCATTTTAGTGATACATTTTGTTACATTAATAGAATTCTGTTTTTTTTTTAAATATATATACAAGACTGGAGCAATACCTAGTTATTTTGAGAGAAATCATACTTTTTACTACTTGTAGAAAATGTGGAGTATTATGTCACAAAATGAAACTACTTTGCTTTTAGTCATAAGCAATATGTTAATGATGTAGCTCAGAACCCAGCAAAATAATGTCAAACGAATTTGCAATCTGCCCAGAAAAAATGAAATGTCAGCCAATTCTACCAAATGGCAAATGGTTTTGCTGTTCAAGTACATGGCTTATAAATCTGCTGGTTTAGAGTAAGAGAAAAAAAAGCAAAGAAAAATCAAAAGCCTTGAGAAAAGTCACTGATGGTAATCTTTTATTCTTCCTCAGAGAAAAATACTAACATTTTGTTGATTATATTTTAATTGGCAAGTTTTGTTTTGTTTTCAGTGCTATCAGAATGACTGATTTAGTAGCTTAAAGAGGTAAGTTACCATTTTTCTGGTTTTGTAGGATAATATTCTTCAAAGGAATTATAAACAAAGAAAGACTGTGTTCCTCAAACATTATTAAAAATAGCGCTTATAACTAAAACCATTAAGTGGAATTTTATACCTAAAGTCATCTATCAGTGACAGTGTTCACAAAGATTTCCACAGATTGCACTGGGAGTGCATCTAACAGTAAAGGAAGACTACCATAAAATGCAGATACCTTTTACACATGGTTTAGATAATTTGGGCTGCCTTCAAAACTACTCACTATAGTATTATCATGTAGATTTAACATTTTGGGGGTAAGAAAACAAAACAGTATATTCAGAAACAGCATAGTTTAAAAAAAATGATTCCTTTTTCAAATATGTATACACCACAAACTGGCTAAAGCTTTTCTGTATTAGAAGTAGAAACTAAAAGCATTTAGTAGTGTCCTTTAATACTAGTGTCTAATCAACTAATATGAAACAAATTTTATGTCAGTCATTGGTAACAGGAGACACAAAGTTGTCAGACTCTCTCAATTCAGATGATTTTCCTAAGACCTGAAATATTGCTAAATTGTATAAATTATATATTTTTAAAAAGTTAAAACTTGATTTGTATAATAGCTTTTGCCTCTGATCAAGTTTACCACAATCATTTTTTTTAAATAATAAGGAAAAATGTTTATGTTTTCTTGCTGTGCTTGCACTGTTTTTGTAAGAATTGCTTCTTGAATCTGTAAATTCTTTTCTCTTAATGACAATGAGTCAAGAAGGTATGAAAGAAAAGAGGATCTATATTAGAAATAAGAACTTCATAACTAGGAAAGGACAAATGGAAAATAAAGGTAGAGATGCTATAAAACTATGATAAATAAGTTTCAGCGACAGCAACAAATGGATGGTCATGGATTGTGATTAACTCTGAGGGCAGATGTTTAATTTCCTTCATAATGAAAATAAGCGGTTCAACAGCTGTCATGTAGTAAAACCACTGAACTCTTGTAGCTAGAAACTCATATTCAAAACCAGAGCACAATTCACATTGTCTCTACAGTGCCCTATCAGCATGAATGATCTAAGAGTCTTGTCAGCATACAAGGTGTGATAGCTTTGCAAGGAATTTCAGCTATTTTTTTTAATGTTGATTTATTTTTGAGGGAGAGAGAGAGACAGAGAGACAGATCATGGGCAGAGGAGGGGCAGAGAGACAGAGAGACACAGAATTCCAAAGCAGACTCCAGGCTCCTAGCTGTCAGCACAGAGCCCGATGTGGGGGCTCGAACTCACAGGCCACGAGATGATGACCTGAGCCGAAGTCGGACGTTTAACCAACAGAGACGCCCAGGTGCCCCTCAGCTATTTTTAAAGACCCTTTAAAATCTTCAAATAGTCTTGGCTTCTCTGAACAGTTGTGCAGACCAAAAATCCTTTCAAATGTACAATGATAGCTTTCAGAGTAGAATAAAGCAAGAGAGGATATAAGTAGGTACCATAGGTACCATTCTCTCCTACTCCCAGACTCGTCTCAGCCTCTTCTCTAGACCCCAAACCAACTGATCTGCAATTTCTGCCAATTTCCCTCTGATATACTTCACATCACTGCTTCTTTTTGTTCTGACTGATAAATTATGCCCTACACTGTTATTTCTGCTTGGATACTTGTATTAGCTTCTTAACTGCTCTTCTTGGGAGACTCTTATTTCTCCTAGCCATGTAAACTTAATCAAACTAAAGTACCACTTCCAAAAACACACTCAGGGCATAGAAAAAGCCTCCCTCTACATCACAGCAAAACTGAAGCGCTTACCATGACATTAAAACTTTGTACACTGTGGCCTCAAGTTAGTTTTCCAATGTGGTAATGGATGGTAAGTGTGCTAAAAGATAAGGTGGAAAGACCTCTGTTGACAATTAAATAAAAAAAGTTTGAGATAAGCTGGATCCAATTGATCATTTTCTCTTAAATATTAATTTACTCAACTCATCCACTTTCAATATCTCTCCCCTATGTCTTTTCTATGCTTTCTTCTTTTCCTCATATCTCCATATTTTCCTAAAGTTCTATATAAACATATTGAATAATCCTATGTGGAAAACATTGAATATACAAAGATGCACAGGACAAAGCCCTCTCCCTATTCACCTTCATCTTCTCTTCCTCATAGAGGACCTTATATAGATCCTCTCTTCCTCATATAGAATCATATTCTTAAAACTCAAATATGTTTGTTTGTTTGCTTGCTTGCTTGCTTGTTTGTTTTCCTGCATTGGCTCCTTTCCAACAGCCCATACTCTTTTTAGGTCTCTTCCCATCTAAAATCTCTTGAGACTCTAACATGCCTTTGAGATACCATACTTTTTTTTTTTTCCAGCCACATTCATTGAATCTAATTCTCCACTCTCTAATTCCTTAAACTTCTGAAATCTATCCTTATTCTTACCTCTCTCTTAAAAGTGTTATAGCAAGATCACAAGCAAGAACCAAATTGAAAAGAAAGAATAATTCTTTCTCAGTCATCAGCATCCTTCTATCCAGAAGTTGATAAATATTTATTCGATGTTTACTAGCTGCTAGGCACTGCATCTGGTGTCAGACTAAAAGATGACTAAGATAGTCTCTACTCTCTTGGAATTCTTAGTGTAAATCCTTGTCTTATTGGCATGTAAATGCAATAGTATATGATAGAAACTGTACATGGCATAAGGTATATTCACGGCATAATAAGACTAGACAATTCTATCAGGAGAGGTCAGAGAATGCCACTCAGATATGGTAGTAATTGAGATTGTTCTTAAAGGATGGATAGGAATTCTTCAGAGTAGAAAAAAAGGCATTCCAAATGGAATAATGAACAATGGACAAATGTCATGGAGTGTTTGAGGAGCTGTGATTAGGTCAGTGTGGTTGAAGCAGTGAGTAAAGGATGGCAACGAAGTTAGAGACAGTTCAAGACACAGCAGGCACCCTGCCACACCCACTCGTGTGATTTGTAATCTGAGCAATTGAGAGCCACTGAGCATTTTTAAAGGAATAAATAAAATTATATTTGTGCTTAATAAAGATAGTTCTGTTCTCCAAAGGTGGGGGCTGGAGCAAAGGAAGACAAACTGGTAGGTTATTGCAATGTCCCCAGTTGAGCAATTATGAGAACTGGAATCATGAGAACCAACAGCAGAATGCAGGGGAAGGGCAGGGCATACATTTATGAGATGCTCAGGAAGTAATTTAATGGAACAACAATCAGATTTGGAGCATGGGAAAATCTAAACTCCCAGATTTCTGGTACACTGGGTGGTTGTGCCATTAACCAAAAAGGACTTAGGAGAAACAGATTACATGGGGAGAGCCATGATTCATTCAATGTTGGAATACTTAATTTTAAGGCAACTGTTGTCTTATCTGTAATGCAGGAAAGAGATTAGGGCCTTAAACATATATCTGTAAGTCTCCAGTAAATAGGTAATATACCTATATCTATACCTGATACGAATGAGCTCAACCAAGGGAAGCTTTTTTTTGTTATATAGTCTCACTTGAGAACTTTAACTCTCATAGGTTTATTACAACTTCTAGGAAGACTCTTAAATCTTTATTTTTCTTGCTGCCGTATGTGTTTATTCATCTAAACAATTTTGAGTGCCTACAGAACTGGCACTGGAGTAAGCACCATATACATATTTGTAAATGAATATGGGCATCGTCCTCTCCTTCCCAAGTTATCAGCAGAGACAAAAAATATGGACAAATGAATACAATGTAGTAAACACTATATTAGAAGCATGTGTAATTCTATGGGACCACAGGAGAACCACTAATTTTGACTAACGGGCAAGATGGGGCTTGACAAAGCTCTCAACCCATATTTCTAATGAGTTTAGCAGACTTCCTGATTGGATATTCTTCGACACTTCAAATGCAAGGTATTTAAACTTAACATTCAACTGTAACACTTGATGAATCTCCTAACCTCTCTTTCATTTTCCTATATACAATGAGAGAAAAAAAATACTTCCAAATCTAACATTCTCTGATTTCTCCGAACTTTTCTCATAAACCTGTAAGTCTATTATAATGGCTGTATTTAGGCTAACACCATCAGTTAGTCCATTTCGTTTGCTTTCCTTGCCATGACAATGTGTAAGTTCTGTTCATCCTCTCTGCAATAAATAAATAAATAAATAAATAAATAAATAAATAAATAAACAAATAAACAAACAAATAGTTATCTATGTTTCTCTTGCATCTCTACTGCCACTATCAAATCCCATGTCCTCTCTGCCTTTCTTGCAGATTATTGCATTAGCTTCTTAAATACCCCCCTTAATTCCAGTCTTGGTCACGAAACTCTCTTCAAAAGATTGTTTCCAAAACAATTTCTGGGGCACCTGGGTGGCGCAGTCGGTTAAGCGTCCGACTTCAGCCAGGTCACGATCTCGCGGTCCGTGAGTTCGAGCCCCGCGTCGGGCTCTGGGCTGATGGCTCAGAGCCTGGAGCCTGTTTCCGATTCTGTGTCTCCCTCTCTCTCTGCCCCTCCCCCGTTCATGCTCTGTCTCTCTCTGTCCCAAAAATAAATAAACGTTGAAAAAAAATTAAAAAAAAAAAACAATTTCTGAGGGTTTTTTTTTAAATAATTATTATTCAGCTGAAAAACTTCAATTGCCCCTTGCTGCGTTCGCCAATGACATAAAGTAATATTTGTATTTTTTAGGGTTTTCCAGAATTTTCTAACAATTACTTTTGCAACTTAATTTCATCTAACTTTTCTTTCATCCTTTTTCACCTACTTTCTGTTACCACCAGATTGGACTGTTTTCATGAATATACAAGCATAGCTATAATATCTTTAAAATAGTCCTGTCCTTCATTAATTTGTGACTAACATTTAAAACACTGTTCATAATATATTTTGACATAATGATTTTTTAATTACTTGATTTTCTTTTGTAAAACTGACTCGTCACTCTAAATAATTCAAAGAAAATAGACAAATACAAAGACGTAGGTAAAAATCATCTGAAATGCTATTCAACTTACATTGAACATCTTTCCAGACAATTCTCTGTATGTCTGTAATTGCATACAAATAGATCATACTGTACATGTTGATGTTTAACTTGCTTTTTTAAAGGAAGTAACATGTTCCATGTAAAGAAATGTAGGTTTGCATCCTTAGTTTAATTATCATATATTCCATTGTAGGCAAAGCTCATATTTAACTACTGTGTACCTGTATAGTGCAAGAGCTATCATCTGTCTGTTCTGAAAAGTCAGACATCTGTTCTGAATTATCGGTGTACACATTGTACTGGCTGTTAATATTTTTAATATCAACCTAATATTAGAAGTATACAATTATTTACCTAGCTAGTTTTCTCTTGACCAACATAAAAATTAATATTTAAATCCATTTTTAATAAAAAATGAATTCCATTTATTCTTCAAAATACAACTTAATGCAATTTCCTCCATTAAACCATTTTTTAAAGCCCCAGCAATAAACGATCTCCATCCTTCTTCTGAATTCCCATAGGACTTTGTCCACGTCCCTGCATCTATCACTTCAACCTTGAATTCTTTTAGTGTTTTTTCTCTAACAGAATATAAGCTCCTTTAGGACAACAACCCTCTTTATAGATTCCACAGTATTCAGATTAATGCCTTGTTCATCATAAACATTCAGAACTTGTTTTCGGAATAAATGGTTGCATTAATGAATGTCAAAAATAGAACAACAGAGAACATCGTATCACAAGGGCAATTCAGAATTCACCATGTTGAAATTATTTGCAAATGCTCAAATAAATTATGTAACTTATCCTAAATTATCTAGTAAGAAAATTAGCAACTGTCAATGACTTCTGAAAGAAGAAGGAGAAAAACCTATCACATAGCTATTTCTCATAAAGTAATTAGAAAAACAATTAATGAGTGGTGAGCCTTGGAGACTATAATGGAATTATTGGGTGGGAAGGCATTCATTTAGCCATCATTTTTCCAAATGTCAAGCAAAATTCTACAACGTTAATTCACTGCTAGTGTTATACTGTAAGGAAGCTAAAAAACAGAAGGAGATATATAAATTGAATTAGATGAACTGTATTTTGAGTTTTGCCATTATCAGTATACCCGAAAACAATTTTGAAATCTATAAAGAAACAAGGTAAATGAATAATTATGCAAGATCAATGTCTACAGATATAGGGCTCCTAGGCACTTCAGCTTTTTGTTGATAAGAAATCAAGCTTAACACTCCATTTGGACCATTAATCAGATGGAAAGGCATTGATTTTGCCCATTAGAGAAGATATTCTTAAATGAAGTCTTAGCATCACTCAACCTCATGCTTTAGCAAATTCACTTTTCTCAGAGACAGTTAAGTTGTATAAAAAGGCCTTTCCTGGGTCAGCTGCGTGGCTCAGTCCGTTAAGCAACTGACTCTTGGTACTGCTCAGGTCATGATCTCACAATTCATGGGATCGAGCCCCTCATCTGGCTCTATGCTAATAATGTGGAGCCTGCTTGGGATTCTCTTTCCCTCTCTCTCTCTGCCCCTCCCCTGCTCTCTCTTTCTCAAAATAAATGAACAAACTTAAAAAAAAAGGCCTTTTCCTCATCTTAAATTTCACAACCATCCCACCCCAAAATTCTATGGAGTGAATGGGATAAAAATAAACAAACAAAAAGGAATGCCATGAATTTGTGGCATCATGATGCAGTGAATACACAGAATGCGGGAAATAGACAATATGAGTTATGATTTCTGTACATACATAATTCGTTACATGGTTTGGCATTTTATTACCTAGAACTTCACATCAACCTTTCAATGAAACCTCATTTGTCCACATAGGCATTACTTTTGCTACGGATAGCAAAACCGAGAAATGAGGGACTTTGGAACCTTGGAAGTGAGCCCCTACCTCTGGGCATAAGTACAGCCCTGGAGTTTTCTGAAAGAAAAAGGATGATCTAAAGCAAGATGCTTCTGTGGACAAGAGATCTAGCTGGAAGCAACCCTGAATAACCTTTAAAGAAGAAAATCTCTGAAGCAGTGAAGCAAGGCCAAATTATGAAAATAGGTTTTCTGAAAATCAAGCAGAGTGATTTCAGTAAGGAATCATTTCATTCCATGGGTGATATCTGTTCAGTCTAATCGAATAGTAAGACCCTCATATAAAAGTCAGCCTGCTCTATAGTGAGGTCTGAGTCAGCAATATTTGAAGAACCACAGAGAATGGATCTACCCCTACCTTTGCAAGGATTCTTGCCATCCTATCGTAGGATCCACTTTGACTTAGGGATATAAGAAAATAGAACAGAGGTCTCCAATTCCTTACCTGAAATTTAAAAATCTAAAAATCTCTAACAAAACAGGGTATTTTGTTAGTTTGTTTTTTTATTAATTTGGTAGCAAAAGCTAACTTAGACTGACTGAGGCTATTTATAATTTTTTTCATCGTGCATAGTGTATTTTCTAGATTTGACTGCAGAAACATTAAAGTGTTTGATCAAGAGTTTCTGCCCCAGACCCTAAAATGAGTGTTACATAATACAGATTATAGATAACTTCTAAAATATGAAATATTCTTGAAAGCCAAAGCATAAGAGACTGTTAAAGGCTGAGAGCAAACTGAGGGTTGATGGGGGGTGGGAGGGAGGGGAGGGTGGGTGATGGGTATTGAGGAGGGCACCTTTTGGGATGAGCACTGGGTGTTGTATGGAAACCAATTTGACAATAAATTTCATATATTAAAAAAATAAAATAAAATAAAATAAAAAATAAAAAATAAATAAAATATGAAATATTCTTAATTCCAAAATCTGTGTGGCCCCACAGATTTCAAATGTAATCAGTAGTATGATAGTTAATATTTACTAGGTGCTAGCTGAGAACCAGGCACTTTTCTTAGCTCTCTATGTAAATTAGTCCATTCAATTTTCATTGTAGGAACTCTATGATTATCCGCATATTATAGTTCAAGAAATTGAGGTAAAGATGGGTTCAATAACTTGGCCAGAGCTCCCCATCACACTAAGTAGCACAGCTGGGACACACACCCTGTAGTCTGACACCAGAGCCCATACACCTACCAGCTCCATGCCAGCCCTCCATGTTTTGTTGGAAGACACCTTGAATTAACCTGCACTTGAAAAGAATTAACTATTTGAAGGACTCTGCAATAGAGTCTTGCTCTACAGGGATGGATTAAACACATAACCACCCACTAGTCATCACTTACTAAAATTTCCTTAGAGAAGAGTGGATGGACAAGGAAAGAGTACCTATCTTTGAATTATTTTTTTACAGGATGTTACTGAAGTATGCATACTAGACAGTGCCTTTAAAAATGAGAAGCCAGGGGCGCTTGAGTGGCTCAGTCGGTTGAGCGTCCGACTTCAGCTCAGGTCATGATCGCACAGTTTGTGAGTTCGAGCCCCGCGTCGGGCTCTGTGCTAACAGCTCAGAGCCTGGAGCCTGCTTCGGATTCTGTCTCCCTCTCTCTCTGCTCCTAACCCACTCGCATTCTGTCTTTGTCTCTCTCAAAAATAAATAGACATTAAAAAAAATTAAAAAATAAATAAAAATAAAAATGAGAAGGCATGCCTTTAAATAAACTGTTAAGATGGCCATTGCGGGCATCTATTCCTAATGCTATCTGAAGAGCACCAGGAATACCACTGGACATAGCTTGATGTTAATCGCAAAGTGAAGGAAAAAGCAGGCAAGACTGGTCTTCATTAAAATCACAGAATCAAAATGTAGTTGACATGTTCTGAAAAAAACTTCCCTTGCAGTAACTAAAAGTTGATTTTTTAGCTGGAAATGAACTCTTTAGTCAATTTTCCTTCCAAATTTTAATTCCAACTAAGTTATCGCCATAATATATCTGTCTTGATAAGAGGTCTCTGAGACCATCCTCTTTTGCTGAGCTTTAAG
Source organism: Felis catus (assembly GCF_018350175.1). Classification (NCBI taxonomy): domain Eukaryota; kingdom Metazoa; phylum Chordata; class Mammalia; order Carnivora; family Felidae; genus Felis; species Felis catus. The sequence goes on along the minus strand of NC_058372.1, from coordinate 91,158,730 downwards.
GGATTCTTAAGCTAATACCATTTTGTAATAAGACTTCCTTTCTTATGTTCCTGATGGAAATAAAGCCTGTGAGCCTCTACTATGAAATTAGCCGATGGGGTTTGATCATGATACAGCACTTTTACTTTGGATGGTAGTACTCTGTGTGTGTGGTAGATTAATAATTAACTTTTCTAAAAGGATGAGCAGATTGTTTTTGCTTGTGGGGGCCAGAATAGACTTAGGTCACCTGCCATCTTCGGTAAGTGTAGATACCTGGTGCCTTTGATTTGTCGACTCTCTAAATTACACAGGCCAACTCTGCTGGACCCAACAGAAGGAGAATCTGAAGCCTTCACTCTGGAACAGCTTGAAGCTATTGGACACAGGTCAGGTCTGTAACACTGGTATATTCCCATTAGAGAACCTGCTAAGAGAAGTGTTGCCTTCTTTGAACCCCAGGAAAACTCAGCTGTCTTAAGGGTCCACGGCCTGAGGGGTCGCTCCATTTCCCCCCTCTATGCCATCAGTTTGTGTTGAAATCTGTGTACAGGGATGAGAAATTGCTTTCCTCTCTGACTAGTGATCTTCCTCTCTAGGTGTCATGAGAAGATGCAGGCCGCATTAAACTCTGAGTCTATGTCCCCTTTAGAAAGCTCTACTCATCTGGAGAAAAATGATTTTCTCCAAATACTCAATGGGAATTAGAAACTTGTTACTAGTCAATACATCATCCATTATTTAATCTTCCATATTTAACGTGAGAGAATGTAATACAGCAGTTTCCTTTGTGTTTTTCAATTATCCAAGTATCTCAGCAAACAAGTTGAAACACTCTGATTCGTTTATTTTCCTTCTGCTTTAATGTATAAAAACAAGCAATTTTGTATAGTTTTATATATCTACTCTAATTACAAAAATTCTAACTTAACACTCCCATTCAATTTTCTATTTTTTTAATCTGTCAATTAGTATCAATTTTGTAAAGTATCATATATAGTTACTAAGTCATGAGTTGCATTATAAGGGTAAGAATTAAAGCTAATCAATACCCTACTAAGCATAGTAATAATGATCACAGTGATGAAGGCTCTCCTTTCTGAAGTTAAGTGTGATTGAGAAAATACCACAGAGCCATCTGCAGAGACTAGACAGAGAGGGTCCAAGATGGAATAGTTGGTCTGTGTACATATCTGGGAAATTGCTTCCCTGCTGCTTTTATCAGACATCATTGCCTTTTTCAGTTTATGCACACTGACCTCCATGGTCTCAATGCATCTTGCTTTCCTTCATTCCCATTTCATACTCCACTGTATCACACTTTCTAGAGCACTGGTGCTGTTTTTTTTTTCCTTTATTTTTATTTGCCACGTCATATGGTCCTTAAAACAGCACTGATACTCGGGGGAGAAAAGTGGGAAATTGTGCCTGATTAACATGCAAAACTGATAATCCTCCTCATATAACAGAATTGACAGTGTGTAATTCCACATACACATTATTTCCACAAAGTTGCTCACTGAGATCATGTCCGAAATTCACAGTACACTTCCTAGCTTTTATAAGATGGGTGCCAGACAACAGGGAATTTTGACTTATCCTAAAGCATAGAAAAGTAAAACCAGAATGTGAAATAATATGAATGATTTCAACAGCTTGCTCTTCTCTGAAATTCAGAAATTGATATTTTAAAGGTATCAGATCTTTAAAAAGTAAGAAGGGAATTATTAACTGAGTTCCTATAGCTTTCTGTATCAGATGTGTTTTTTTTCCTATTTTTACTGTTTCCTACATATCTGGTCGTAGGACTCAATCTTACAAAAGGTGAAAAGGTACTAATTCCTAGTCATTAACAGGAATTTACACCCTATCAAAATTGGTAGAATACTGAAACCCCAGAATCAGTAACTCATGTGGCTGTCTTAACTCCTGGATCTGACCATAAACACTAGCCTCGCCTCCAGAATGAATATTCATCTTGCTGATAATACAGATCTACCCTCAACATAACTATCATCTCTGTGTTTGAATATGTCAGAAACAAAAAGTAAATAACACTATCAAAAACAATTAAATTGTGTTCTTCTCAGGTTAAAATTATATGATATGCATAGTCTTCTATAAATGACCTAAACCACCTTCTGTAAATAACCAGCAGCTTTTTTCCAAGACATAATCACTTCAGTTTTTAAAAGTCTGTCAAGTTACACACTTAGCATCATGTAGACAAATCAAACAAACAAACAAACAAACAAACAAAAAACCATTCTGACTGGTGAGCTAGTTTTTTATACTGCCTTCAAGAGCCTGTAACTCTTAAGTATCCTACTAATTTAAATTACAAGAATCAAATTATAAAATATTATGGTGCGAGGTGACCAAATGATAGCCAAACAATTGGAAGTTCACTTATTGTTCACTACTGTCTGCATTTAGGAATTATACTTGTGGGCCTTAGGCTTTTTTAAGTTTATCATTTATTAAACCTCATAGTCTTAGATTTAAAGTCAACAGAGAGAGAGAGATGAACACAGGATACCAGCCACACCTCTAGTAGATAAAATTGATTACTATCTTAATTTTCTAACACCAACTCTCTTAGAAACTTAAATATCTGTTACATATGTATGTATATGTATGTATAAACATTCACATGTATCAAATCCAAATGGCAGCAGTTTTAAGGAACAAATGTTTATTTTTTGTTTGTGCTACATGTCCAACGGGTATTGAGAGAGGATTCTAATCCATGTTGGCAAGGACCTATATTAATGAAGACTTACCATTTTATGACACTCTATCTCAACTTAAAATTTCAAATCTATTGAAGACATAGAAAGTAAGTATGGAGAAATCAAGCTCTATCTCTCCACAAATTTGGCCCAGAAATAACAAGCATCACATGAATTAGCCTACTTTCTCCATAAAACTCTCTCTGATGTTCCTCATTTGAAGCTATAGTTGACAGTTGATCAAGAAATCAGTGCCCAGCTCTTATCCTTTATGCTATATTGCTTTCTTCAATAGTTGCGATTATATGTACATTTTATCCTCCATAGATGGTCAACTCTTTGAGGTCAGAGATCGTGCCTCATTCACCCTTTCTCCAATATTTCCTCCCTCAAGTTCCTACCATAGTGTTTATTTTAGTAGAGCTATAACAAGTGTTTTGTTAATTGAGTGGGAGAGTAAGTTGACACAAATATCTTATGAAAGACATTTCTGGTTGCACTGCAATATAATCATTCCCTAAGTCAGATTTCCTCAAATAGTGTCAAGCACATAATATGTACTGAATAAGTGATTGATTCATCCATTAGAATTTGCTTGTTGCATACTATGGGCACAACATCATACATGAAACCATGAGAGAGTCAAGAGCAATCAACATAGATCCAACTGAATCACTTAGTACCCTGGTTCATTAATTTGATATATATTTAGCTGCTTATTGTATGCTAGTTATTGTGAATAAAATTGTGAGCAAAAATAGATGTAATTCCAGACATCAGGGAGCTTCAGTCTAGATAAAAAGATAAGACAATCAAACAACTCATTATGATAATGATTATGAAAAGAAAGAACAATACATTAAGAAAGAAAGTTTCTGGGGAAGATCAGGGGAGAGGGCCGTTTTCAAGTAACAGTAACACAAATGTTTTATTTAAGCTGAGTTCGGTAGATATTACTAATGCCTATCAGCACTCTCTTTCCTATGAAAATTTGCCTAGGTGGGCAAATTATACTTCCAGAAAGGAGTACTTAAAAAGTGTTGTATGATTTTTCATGCTCTTTTCCTCCATATTCTTGTCACAGAATCATGTGTTTACATGAAGGTATTACAAGATAAAAGCAAATGGAAGACAGACACACCAAATGAAGAACATTGACAGCTGATGACAGCCACCTCCATCTATAATAGACTTGTATGAGAAGGAAATAATATGTTATGCTAAGCCACTGAAATTTGGTCTTTTTTTCTTAATGCATCATAATCTCACCTATCTGGACTAATACACAGAGACCAAAAGGATGAACAGTGATTAGGTAAATGAAAGGGGCAGGAAAGGAGAAAGGACCTGGTATCAAGAAAAAACAAAAAAAATCAGCTGGGGCAAAGCCCTGGCATCAGGGCTTTTGAGAAACTCAGTAGAATTAACTTCATGGCTTAAATTGCTGCAAAAGAACCTAAGTGATCAGTTTCTAAGGAAATTGTTGAATAGTCAGTTAACCATAAAAGGAGTCATTTACCCCTAAAATTCTAGTAACTTCTAAAGAGACGTGAGGTATATATGTAATCTATAGTAACACAATTTCTAAGGAGACACTATCTCCATAATACTTTCACAATATCCATGAAAACAAATATCCAAAATAGTCATTGAAATTTCAATATAAACAATTACTCTGTTTTACTGTTTTACTTTAAAAGTCTTACTTTTGACTGAAATTAATGAAATCCAAACAAGACATTTTTCCAGAAATTTAAAATTTCTTTCTTTATATGTGGATTTAAATAAAGTTGAGCACCTTATATTTGGTTATTTCCTATCTTCTCTATGAAATCCATAAACCATAAAAAAGGAGAAAGAGGGAATATTTTATCCCATATTACAACTAATTTCAAAATAATTCTAATCAAGAAAATCAGACATTTACCCCTTATGTCATAATAATTCTAAGTTAAAAATACCTTGTAATATTATTTCATTTCATCTTATTTTAAAATAAAGTAATTCTACTCTACTCAGTTTCTGAATAATACATTGCTAATTTTTTTTTTACCAATCTCTTAACCTTGAACAAAACTTAACACTTACCACTTACCACTAGTTGAACACTTAACACTAGCAAAATTAATCATTTGCCCAAATACTTTCATTTTTAATAAATCCCAGAAAACTAGCCTGCTATTAAAATATAACTCAAAGTCTATTGTAATCAATGGAGTTTAGTCTTTACCATAGTTTTCTTTTCTCAGAATAGATGTGCCAATTCTAGCTACTAAACATTGAAATTGACATTTATTTTTGAAGTTGTAATTTTTATGTTTTTATTTCTTTGGAGAAACTAATTACGGAAATTGGTTATAACCTGTTACTCTATAAATCTTATTTTTTTCTGGAAAAACATATGTTAAATTATGTGAATAATGAAAAACTAGCATGGTCAAACATAATTTTGTTTATTTTATTTGATAAACTTTCTTTTAATTGGGGTATTTTTTTTTCCTGGAATTTCCTTTGTATGTAAAAACGTGGTATGTCAATGCATATATAAATTAGTAATTCTGAAAGCTATTTTTAAACAATGTTTTATTTATTTATTTTGAGAGAGCGAGAGAGAGCATAAGCTGGGGAGGGGCAGATACAGAAGGAGAGAGAGAATCCCAAGCAGGCTCCATGCTGTCAGCACAGAGCCTGATATAAGGCTCAATCTCACAAACCGTGGTATCATGACCTGTGCCAAAATCAACAGTCTGATGCTTAACCAACTGAGCCACCCAGGCACTCCAGTTATTCTGAAAATTTTAATAATATTGGATATATTTTCCATGAAAACAATCATAAACAAAATTGAATTTTTCTTTGACCTCAAGACATTGCTCTGCTTTGTTGTGCTGTAATTATGTCATTTCTCAGTGCACAGCATATACATTGAGAATATTTAGGAGAGTGTGCTTTACTGTCTATGATATCACTTGATTTTTCACATTTTTAAAACTCTTATTCACATTGTTTACTATCATGTGTACTTTACACATATACAGAGCTGCAAACAAAATGCCAAATCAAACTGGATACCAGATAAACAAAAAGTCCCTGGTCCTTTTACTACATTCAATAAGATTTGAGAATATTAGAAGAATAAAATAATCTGTCTTTTGACTGTACTCTCTCCCGTAAGTACTCTTTTCTTCCTGTTCTCATTAAACTATTCAATATTTATAATATTAAATGTTTAATACCTGTTTATTAGCAGCTTTTCTATCCTTTGTACATTATTATTTCTGATGCTTATTGAGCTCTATCAAACTTCTTACATATTAGTATGATGTATGAAATAATATACAAACACTAAAAAAGTGCTTAATGTTAGAGAAAAAAAATTCCCTGGAGAATAGCAATTAACTATGAAAATTCAGAAAAAGTGTGAAAAATATGGATACTTATTTAGAATTTTATAGGATGAAAAATATTTCTCTTCAGTTTATAAAATGTAGAAAATAATAACTTTAAGAATTCCCATTACATTAGTATTCTAAACAGGATCCTCATTATTAACAGTTTATAAATAAATTGGAGTTAAAGAAAAATAATACCTATGGAATCCTCATAGACTCTCTGTAATTTGGGGGGCAATCTATGTCTTCCCATCAGTATTTTCAGATAGATACATTTCTCATATATTCTGCTGCGGATAGTGCATAGATTAGCTCATTTATAAGCTAACTTTTAGTCTTAATTCTGATTGATTATACTAAAAGAAAAGAAAGCCAGACAATTCATCAAAACTGTCCCATATGTACCTCACAGAAATTAGAATTTATAAAATTCCTTACGAGAGTCAAATATAAAGGCCCAAATAAGCAACCTGACTGGTTTCACTTCAAAACAAGACATATTTAGAATTTACATAAATAGTTTGGCCCTCTTCTTTGCATATATACAAGTGCAACTCAAGTAACAGTTGTGGTTCATAATCTTTTCTATTTTTGTATCGAATCAATAACAATCAAAGAATGATGGTTGCAGTATAAGAAAGAAATTTCTTTAAGAATGAGGTAAAGGAGTACCTGGGTGCAGACTCGATTTTGGCTTAGGTTCCTGAGTTTATGCCCTGTGTCAGGCTCCCATGTGGAGCCTGCTTGGGACTCTCTCCCTCCCTCTCTCTCTGCCCCTCTCCACTGGCATTCTCTCTGTGTCTCTCTCAAAATAAATAAATAAACTTAAAAAAATAAGATAGAGAAAGTATTTTGTATTTGCAGAGTTAACTGGATTATCCTCTTATAACAAGGAAACAAAGTGGCAAAAATGCAAAGTCTGAGGAGTTACGAATTTCCCACATTAATTAGCAGTGTAACCCCAGGATGGAACATGAAACCTCAGTTTCTTTATGTACATAAACCAGTAAAAGAATAATTTTCACATCATGGAATGTTTTTGCAGACCAAGTGATATATAATAAGGTGCTTAGAACACTGCCTGACGTAACAGCACCACTAGCCAAAAAATGTTTGCGTGTGTGTGTGTGTATGTGTGTGTGTGTGTGTGTGTGTGTGTGTGTGTGTATTAGTCTTTAATTAACATCACAATGTGTCAACTGCTCATTTTGGACTTAGAATTTGGAGAATCAAGTGTAGAATGAGGTCTCTTCTGTCAAAACACTGCCCATCCACTAAGGCTGATTGAAGTCCCACCTGCTCCATGAATCTTTTCCTAACCTTTCAGGCCTCCATAAATCTGTCTCTACTTTTCATCTCTGCAGCACATATTGTATATTCCAAGGTGTACTGGGAAATGTAACAGAGGATACTGCATGGCATGCTGATGAGATTATCCTTAGATCAGAGGCAAAGTTTAGCCATTAAAAGCTTTTGAACATTGGTAAGTTTCTAGAAGTATGATTTCTAAGCCAAGGAGCATTTATATTTTATATTTTTTCATGTTTTGCCAAACTTCCCTCCTGAAAAGTTGTAACAGTCTTCACTGCCTGCAACAATGTATTTTTTAATGTGACACTATTATTAAACCAGCATTTAATCATAGAAAATAAGCATTCACATCCTTTAAAGGGATGCTCAGTTGGATTAATTAGATTTTAAATCAAGGAGCAATTCTAAACGTGGATTCATTCTATGGGAGATACTTAGGACATGATAAAAATAAGCTTAGAAAATTTCTTGTCCAAATAATTTTTACTGGCATCATTATTGCAGGCCTTCTCAGACTTTTTAATATGCTAGAGTGTACTGTAAATCTCTAAAAGAAATATATATTGGACCACATTTCCCAAACACATTTGGACATGGAATACTTTTCTCAGAACATTTCAAGGAAATAATGTTTCATAGATACTTTGGGAAATGCTGTTTGCCACTTACTCATATATCAGCAAATATTGCTATCTGTTTCAGGTATAGAATTTATTATCTCTCCAATGTGATAGGAAGTACTTAACTTGTTTTACATTCTCTGTATTTTGCATAACTACCAGCACATATGCCACAAAAAGGTGTGAAATAAATCTTTGCTGATGAACTGACAGATTACATATTTAACAAAAGAAAATTATATATGCTAGAAGTTCAGAGTACATGAGAAAGTAATGCTCTTATGTAAGTAGGACCCAAAGCCATTTCCATCTTTTTAACTAATGAAAATACTTTTTTGCTTTTATTACACACAGAAGTGTCATTAAATGCTGCAGTACATTAACAGTGACTATATTCTAACCACAATTAAACAAACACTAACTATAGCACTTTTTAAAAACTTTATCACCAACGTATTTGTCTTAACATAAAATACACTCCAATAAACACTTCATCTTGCAGTCTTAATAACTGAAAACAGTTGGCATCCCAAAACATTCATAACGGCTCTTTTTGAGAGGAATAAAAAAAATATTTTTCACATCTAAAGAAGATTACCTTTAAGTTGGAAGGGCTGCAGCTTAAAATAATAATACATAATTGTATGGTGATACCAAAGAGTCAGTTCATAACTATGAGCAGTGTAGAAAAAGGAACAGTTAATATGCACTATGATTACTAGAACCAACATTTGCTCTCTCTACCCATAGCTTTTAAGATATCTTTAGCCTATTAATATGATTCTTTATTAAGTAATCAAATATTGCTTGAGGAACAGAAAGGCACTGAGTAAAATCACAACTGTTGATTTTAAATACTTGATATTTACCCAGAAGGCAAAACATTTTCAGTAATTAAAGCAGAGGTTTAAAAGTTGAAACTGTTTTCCCACTTCTCTGTTGCCTGACCAAAGTACATCACGCTACCTGTTTTAAAGTACAATATATTTCATTTGGAGACCTTTTTTGGAATGCTCAGACTCCCCACACAAGGAAAATACCATATTTAATATTTTAGTAAAAGTAAAAAAAAATGGCTCAAATTTTCTTTGGATCTTATCTAACAGTAAGATCTGCATATTTATTTATTTGATCATCTACTGTGAGGACTCCTTTTCATACACTACATTTTAATTCTCTTAACACTTAACTTCCCTTTTCAGATGTGCAAACTGACTTACACAAAGTAAGCAACTTGCCTAAAGTTTCACAGCTAGCCGGTAGTAAGATCAGGTTTCAAGCTCAGAGTCTACTTGGTTTTAAACCTGCCCTCCTTCCATTACCATCTGCTGGCTATTCTCCATATTTTCATATCCTCCCACCAAGTCTCCGATTTAGTATTTTAACATGTCCTATAAAACATGCAGGTTTGTTAAATGAAAAATAAAAATAATGAAGACAAATACCTCAATTTAACTTATTCAGTAAGAAAGGGCAGGGGACAGAAAATGTATTCCAGGAAAAAGCAATTGACCAATGCTTGTACTGTGACCTGAGAATTTGGCCAATTTGTTCCATAAATGAAGTCTAGCTTAGAATACAAGACTTCCTACTGTTAACTACCAAGAGTCAAAACACAGATTGTTTTTCTGCTTGAAAATTTACCAAATATATGTATTTGGAAATATATGTATATGGAAATATAAAAATATAAAAATATAAAAATATAAAATATATATATATATATATATATATACATACATACATACAGAGAGAGAGAGAGAGAGAGAGAGAGGAAGGATTGAAGAGGCCAACTTGTTTAACAGATGAGGATATTCAGTTTTTATATACTTGCCTTATGCTGGGAAGGCAGCCAAATCTCTAACTGAATCTAAGAAAGTATATATTTTATTATAGCTATGTGCATGTAAATGAACAGTGTATAAAATATAGGCAAGCCTCCTCTCAGTTTATTTAAACTATAAGAGATCAGTATACCATTAAGAAAACATTCTCAGTTGTACCTTTCTCAGGAACTAAAGATATGAAGATGTCTTCAAAAATTATGTATGTCATTTCCGAATTTCAATGTTTCTATGAATCTAGACAAAAGAGCCGACTTACTTTATTCTCAAAAAAAAAATACTGAAAACGCTATTTGGTCATCACTTTACACATTTGCATACTGCATACCTTTTGTTAGGGGTATAGTTTACCATCTGAAACATGTTCCACTGAAAAAGACTTTTAGTCTATTATTATTACTTTTATTCTTTTGTAAGTAGTAGGACTGCTACACAACTAACTCAAGCATAAGTGTCTCTAACATGCCTCAGATTGAGGGATTAGATCGTTTCACTAAAATACAGCATGTCCTACCTTTTATTATGAACTATTAAGGGAGGGTTGCATTAAATAAGTTGTAACCTTAACATTAAATGAGTTCCTTAAAAAAATAATATTTAATGAAAAGACTATATAATAAATGACAGGTTATAAGCTTGACTGGAATTTTTTAAAGTACCAAAAAAAGAAAGAGAGATAGCAATACTACTGTACATGAAAGTCATTGTTTACGTTAATCATAAGCAAAATATTAACAAAGAATTTGAAGCTACAAGTTTTTTGACTGTGACAGGATGTTGTGAAAGTAGTTAATTATTTGAAAAGAATATTCTTAAAACATTCTTAAAAACTTACAAGTTGAAGTGTTAAGTCAATTTAATAAAAATAATGATACATATCCAATTTCCTTATCTCATAAAAAATGTTGGCATTATTCCATTTCTATATTTTAGTCAGAAGTAAAATACTTCTAACATGAATGAAAGTATATAAGTTTCTTTTAAAATTATCAGTTATTTCATCATTATCTTACCCTTTTAAATTTCTACCTTGCATATTTTATAATACATATAGTATAGGACATGTATATATAATATATAAGTAAGTATAATGGAGGTATGTCCTTAAAGATATTTTATGTACGAATGTATGTTTGTATGTATTTTTTACAAATAGACATATTCAACAAAAATATTTTTAGAAACTATGGCTTTCACGAATGACACTTTTAGGCCCCAACTTTACACAAACCTCTCTTTGGGTAGTCACCTAGTAGCACTTTATTGTTGAACCAAAAGTGGTATGTTCTATGTGTTCAAAATATCAAGAATTATACAAATCCAATCATTGATCAAAGGTAGTTTCATAAAAGATTCAGCACAATTTCTAAACCGATAATTTTTAACCAACATATAAACAAATCAAGACTACTTTACAATATCTCAAAATTTCTTCACCATATAACTATGATTAAAATCAGTCTAAGAAATGAGCATTGCCATTTCCTATCTGCATTTTCCTAATGTCCAAGCTGTGAAATCCTGAGATAATCTGTTTTATACATTTTTTTTTTCAAGTTTTTTTAATTTATTTTTGGGACAGAGAGAGACGGAGCATGAACGGGGGAGGGGCCGAGAGAGAGACACACAGAGAATCGGAAACAGGCTCCAGGCTCTGAGCCATCAGCCCAGAGCCCGACGCGGGGCTCGAACTCACGGACCGCGAGATCGTGACCTGGCTGAAGTCGGACGCTTAACCGACTGCGCCACCCAGGCGCCCCACTGTTTTATACATTTGTGGTGTATTTATAATAATACATTTAAATTATTAGAAAGTGTATATATTTTATAAACTTCTTGGGATCCAAAATGCTTAATTCTAATATTAAGCAATGTACAATTATACATTGCACATATAAATTTAAAATAACCATTAAATAATAATCACATCAATATGTCTCTCTACCTAGAGAATTTTGCTATACTTAACATTCAGTTCATTTGTGTCACTCAGGACAATCTGAACACATTGTTTCACAGAATTGGAAGGGATATTAAAGATCTTCCCCAACAACTTAACAAATAAGGGATCAGCGCCCAAAAAACTTGCTAGTTACGGGTCAAGAAGCAAGGCCATGTAAATATTTATCCAGTACTTTCCTGAATAAAATGCCTGAGTGCTCGAGGCCCACTGGTGAATTAAGTTACAATGATCTGTTATTGAGACAGAATTTCTGATAAATAAATTCTTAAAGTACTATCTTTGTTGTTAGGTAATTATAATGAGTATTCTCAGTCCCAGAGGATATTTACTTGATGCCACAGCAACTTTCCTAAAGCCTAGGTAACGGCATGTTCATACAATGTCCTGAGAGTTTCCTATAGTCATTTAGAGTGATAGCTGACTTGATAGGTCTCTAATACGGTTCACATTATAAAATGAATACATCTGGGCACCTGGGTGGCTCAGTAGGTTAAGTGTCTATCTTTGGCTCAGGTCATGATCACCCAGTTTGTGCATTCAGATCGCACGTTGGGCTCTGTGCTGACAGCTCAGAGCCTGGAGCCTGCTTCAGATTCTGTGTCTCCCTCTCTCTCTGCTCCTCCCCCACTCACACTCTGTGTCTCTGTCTCAAAAATAAACATTAAAAATTTTTAAAAATAAAATGAATATATCATCATTTGATCAATAATTCTGTTCTATTTTTATGAATCTTGCTCTACCGGATATTTTTTGTTTATTGTCTGCCTGCCTGCCTGCAATGGATTATACTCTCTTTTGGTAATAGCAATGCTATTTTATTTTTTTTTAATGTTTACTTATTTATTTTGAGAGAGAACACAAAAGGGGTAGTGGGAGAGAGAGACAGAGAGAATCCCAAGCAGGCTGGGCACTGTGAGTGCAGAGCCCAGCACAGGGGCTTGATTTCACCAACGGTGAAATCATGACCTGAGCTGAAATCAAGAGTCTCAAGCTTAACTGACCGAGCCACCCAGGCACCCCATCTGTTTTGTTTTGTTTAAAGATCCACTCCTCCCCTACTCTCAGACCATGTTCTTACCTAGCTAAACAAAAAGACTGTGAGACTAAATAGAAAATACTCTCTTTTGCTGAGAATATGAGATCAAAGGCAGCTCGAGAAGACTTCAAGAGGGTGACGGGATTGGCATTGCTGCAGCAACATTACCACTACCTACAACCTGCACATACTCATCCCTGGCCCTGCATCCTTTGATGACATGCCAGAGCTCTCCTCCCATGGCAGAATCCTTGATAGTACTTCCTGTTAAAGCTGAAAAAAAGCACTCTCTGTCATGCCAGGGATTATATAAATCACAGAAGAGTTAACATGTCACAAGTGTTAGTCATGTTCACCTCTTATGTGCACAATTTCGTTTAGCTCCGTATACAACCAATCCATTTTTCTCGTATCTTTGTTGATATAATTAGATGAAATGATACAATTTCAATTGTTGCAACAAGCCTTTCCATCTCTTCTCACATGCATTACTTTATCAATAGGTTAGATATAGTTTCATCTTTCAGGGGCATCTTGTTGGCTCAGTAAGTTAAGAGTCTGACTCTTGATTTTGGCTCAGGTCATAATCTCTCTTCCTCCCTCCCCTCCCCTCCCCTCCCCTGCTTGCTCTCACGCACACATGTTCCCTCTCTCTCTCCCTCTCTCTCAAAAATAAATACGTAAATTTTATACAAAAAAAGATATAGTTTTACCTTTTAATTGTGGCTAAATTATACTAAAACAAAGAGGTGCCATGCTATAGTGTTAGTTTTCATGTCTGGATTATTATTGGATGACTAGTAAATTATTATTATTGATTTTCATATAGTCCATAGTTTGTCTTTTCAAATTTTACCAGTATTCAATTTTGAACAAATACATTTTTATCACACACTATCAATTTTTTTTGTTTGTCCATATAACCCATCTTATGTAATTTTCCAGCTTGTAAACAATACAACTCATGAACAGAGATTTTTTTAAATTTTTTTAATGTTTTATTTATTTTTGAGACAGAGACAGAGCATGAGCAGGGAAGGGGCAGAGAGAGAAGGAGACACACAATCAAAAGCAGGTTCCAGACTCGGAGCTGTCAGCACAGAGCCCGACGCGGGGCTCGAACCCACAAACTGTGAGATCATGACCTGAGCCGAAGTCAGACGCTTAACAGACTGAGCCACCCAGGCACCTCTGAATAGAGATTTTTAAACGTGGATATTATACTTTCATCATTTACACAATCTTCACATGTTTAATGAGTAACAATTTTGTGCCACAAGACATCTAACACATCTATTAGACCAGTGCCTCTCAATATTCACTGCACCTACAAATCACCCAAGGACCTTGTTAAAATGTGGGTTCTGACTCAGTAAATCTGGGTTAGAGTCAGAGAATCTGCATTTGTAACAACCTCCAAGAAAATGTCAACGCTGCTGGTCTTTGGAACATACTCTGAACAATAAGTTAGTAGACTATGAAACTAATATTAGTTGTACTTCTAAACAACTTTACTATCATAATTGTGTTTCAAATCTAGAGCTGAACTAAATATTCTTTCCTCTTAACTGTAAGAAGTTGAGATATATGTACATTTTTCCTCTGGCAGGAAATGCTTAATATCATGCATCATATTAATGCAACTAATGGTATACATATACACAAGTCCATACATCATGAATTGCTTGGTGACATCTAGATGTCATTTTCTCTAGGCCAAGATAAGTCATGTACAGAAGATAACAATAGGATGAAAATTCAACTTTGAAACCCAAAGGAATCCTGTAAGCCAGCATAGCAATTCCACAGCTAATCATGTTTCTTTTACAAAGAAATTTAATACAGTTTCCTAAATTTAGCTAAGATGCGCCAGATAATAGAAAAAAATAGCCTCAATTTTGTATGTCCTACTACTTAGTGGTGATCACAGTCTCTTCTTGCTGCTAGAAAACATGTTCAAAGAGCAAAGATTTAAACCACTCCTCAGGATATAGAGATGTGCACATTTGGCTAGATTCAGGATAACTGCAGAATCACTCTCTTTAATTGAAATCATTGCTTGCCTTCTATCACTGCTCCTTTAAAATCTTTAGACGCTTGCTTTCCAATGACCTATGATTAAGATTTCTATGTCCACCTGGGGTGCCTGGGTGGCTCAGTCAGTTGAGCATCTGACTTCAGCTCAGGGCATGATCTCATGGTTCATGAGTTTGAGCCCCGCATAGGGCTCTGGGTTGACAGCCCAGAACATGGATCCTGCTTTGGATTCTGTGTCTCCCACTCTTTCTCTCTCTGCCCCTACCCTGTTCATGCTCTCTCTCTCTCTCAAAAGTAAAATAAAAAATTTAAAAAAAAAATTCTAGGTCCACCTGAGCACATCTGAAATAATTTTGCGTTGATGAAGCAAACCATTGTCACAAACCATGATATACCTATCTAACTGGAATTAAAATTATTTAACTTATCAAAAAAAGGTCCATGGTAAATTCACTGTCAATATTTTTTCTTTCTCACCGTCACCCTCTCTTCCCCAAAAAAGTTTAACTACTTGGGACACCTGGATGGCTCAGTCAGTTAAGTACCTGCCTCTTGGGGCACCTGCAGAGTTCAGTCCATTGAGCATCCAACTTCAGCTCCTGTCATGATCCAGTGGTTTGTGAGTTCAGGCCTCACATCAGGCTTGCTGCTGTCAGCACCGAGCCCACTTGAGATCCTGTGTCCACCCCTGTCTCTGCCCCTCCCCTGCTTGCACTCTCTCAAAACTAAATAAACATTAAAAACAAATTAAGCATCTGACTTGATTTCTGCTCAGGTTGTGATCTCACAGTTTGTGGATTCAGGCCCCGCATCTGTTGAGTTCCGTGCTGGCAGTGCCAGAGCCTGCTTGGGATTCTTTCTCTTCTCCTCCCCTGTTCCGGCTTTCTCTCTCTCAAAATAAATAAATATTTTTTTTGTAAAAAGCTTAACTAGTTGATGATTATTAAGAATCAAAACTTTCCAATCATTTTTTTTAAATTTTTTTTAACGTTAATTTATTTTTGAGACAGAGAGAGACAGAGCATGAACGGGGGAGGGTCAGAGAGGGAGGGAGACACAGAATCGGAAGCAGGCTCCAGGCTCTGAGCCATCAGCCCAGAGCCCGACGCGGGGCACGAACTCATGAATGGCGAGATTCCTGACCTGAGCTGAAGTCTGACGCTTAACCGACTGAGCCACCCAGGCGCTCCTCCGATCATTTGTTTACAAAGATTCAAAACAGCCTTACAAACTTCTAATTACTAAGTTATGTGTACTGATTTTATTTAAGAAATAATAAACCAAATCCCATTTCAATGCCATTGAAATAAGTTTACCTATGCCTCTTTTTAAAACGGAGATAGCCACTTATTTAAAAAGAATTAAATGGATATGTCTATACTAATAAAAATACATGACAGAAAATTCAGTTAATTATAATTATATATAATATATATTATATTATATATAATTATAACTAATAATTATAATATTAATATATATTATATATTATATATTATATATAATTAATATATTATAATTATAATTAATATCTTGAAGAGATTTACATAAATTTCCAAATAAGTAGCAAAAGATTGCATATTTCTTGTTTTTTCCTTTTTTTTTCATTGCATAGTTAAAATACCTCATGAATGTTAATATTTGGTTCTTTCTTGGAAAGAGGATTGAACAAAATAGATGAAAGAAAGAGATTGAAATGTAAACTACATTCTTTGCACTGTGCTGTGCACACAATAGTGACATTTCAAAAGTCAACTCCAATGATTCATGCTAAGATAGCAAAGCAGTAGAGCAGAAAATACCAAATTGTAAATAATACAAATATTTGGAATGCATGTGTTGCTTTCAATTTGATTATAAATACTCTTGATATTTTGGAATTTATAGGCAGGGCTTCAAACTAAATAACAAAGCCAAGGTTAATATCTAATCCTGAAGCAGATGGAAAGTTTCCCAGATTCTTCATCCTCTACCTGGATCCCTCCCTCTCTGTGCCCATTCCATCCCAGGCTGCAGAGACAAGGTAGTATGGGCTTCTCCATAACATCTTCCTAAACTTTCAGTTCAGGGAAGGAAGATAAATGCTCATTTGTGTTTGAAAAGTTATTTGCTGGAGGCTGAATTAAAGAGTAGTCTTCAAACATCCTAGCTTTTAATGGTTAGCTTTTAATGTTTCAGCTTTTAATGGTTAACTCACTTAAATATTCAGTCACTCAACACGTACAATCTTCCAGAAACAGAGAATTGACAGTGCTTAAAAAAATCCGATTTGCATATAATAAAGGCCTGGTCTTTAAGTGGCCTTAAATCTTATCTGGCTCCATGGTGGATATAAATAAACAACAGTCACTGTGGTTGGTGAAGGTGCTTCATATACACCATAAAATTTAATCCTCACAGTTCTGTCTGGAACATATTGCCAAATCTATTTTATAGGTGAAGATATTGAGGCTTGAAGAAGTTAAATAATTTACCTAAAGTCATATAGACAGATAATGTCAAAGACAGTATTCAAAGTCTAAAACTTGATGCTCTTTTCAACATACAAACTGATACCAAGAGAAGGTAATGGACTTACTAAAAAAAATTATAATACCATCCAGGCTAAACATATAAACATATCTTTGAGATAAGTTATATCACAATTATTTCATGGAATTGAGACATTTGCCTTTATATGTTGATATCTTTAAAAGGAAACGCCTAAGAATTGATAATATACAAGCTTATCAAATAATCAAAGCCAGAAAAGAGGTCACAAAATTTAGAAGTCTCATGTTTTTCTATATAATCTGTTACATAAAGCTTTTCTTTATTCCATTTTCTTATAATATTAAGGAATGGATTAGTCTCGAGTACCTCCTTCATTAAGTTTACTTATTAACACTTTATGTTTTCAGAATTTGTACTCACTGGAATTATGGTCTCTTGTCTGTACTGGATTTCGAGATCCTGAAGTGCATAAATTCATCTTATTCTCTCTGGGACTTGAGCAGCACTCAGCATGCCATCTAACAAGTTTTGTGAGACCTCAATAAATCTTTGTTAAATTTAATTTTCTCTTATATGCTTTAATTTGCTGTAAAGCAATCCTCCCATTGAAATGAAGATTAAATAGTGACACAAAATATGAAGCTTTCAGACAGGATGATTTAGTCCTAAATAAACAAAGATATATACATATATATGTGTGTGTATATATATATATATATATATATATATATATATACACACATATATATGTATATATCTTTATATACATATATATGTATATATATATCTTTATATACATATATATGTATATATCTTTATATATATAAGATAATCAACATATATATAGATAGATATAAGATAACATACACACACACACACATCTCTAAGGCAATAACAAATTCTCTCTCTAAAATCAATTAACTCTTCTGTTGTTTGGAGTAGCACAACTAATTAAAACAAAGTGCTCTCGAATTAAAGCACCTATTATGTGTAGTTATAAAGAACAGACTTTCCAAACTAATAGTAATTGTGTATGAAGGAAAGTAAATTTCTGAATGAGGTTCTACGTCTCAGTGTATGATTTCAAGATTCCTAAAATAGTCAAACCAAATTCACAAAGGCCATGAAAAATAAAACATCTGACCCTAACAGTCATGTTTAATTAAATATATGAAAGAATTCATGTGAATACAGTGGTCCTAACTGTTTCCAAGCTTCGTGGAAAGTCACATGGTTATCTTTCCTACTTTCCACAGAGAATGGTTTGAATAATTTAAGAGAACATCACTCTGATAATACTAAGAACAGAGGGTTTTCACCAGTGTAGCATTTCTAACCTGATTTAGATAAATCTCAAATTAATGTAATGGTTTATTGGTATCAAAACCTAAAATGCACTTTGTATCAGACTAATTTCTGCAAAAACATCCCTTATATCTTTGCCCAATTCACAGCTCTCACAAAATATGCACATGGATGTACAATTTGAGACCTGTGAATTTATAAAACTCTTAGTGTTTTAAAATATATCAGTAGCTAACCATATTGGCAGCTGCTTTCCAAATTAGAAAAACTCTATCGATCTTTAACAATCACTAGTCTACCCCATCAAGAAATGAAAATGAAAACACCTGTAAATGATGATTTTAATTACATTTTTTGGAACTCTGATCTTTTTAAACTATATATTCATCTAGTATATATAAAACCAAATACATATGTGGAAGTTGAAAATTTCAGTCCTAAAATCACATATTTAGAAATATCCATATTTATACTATTTTTAAAACTATTTTAAATGAATATGTTTAGAGTCATTCAGGCATAGAACACATATTCTCTCTACTTCTATATTATATTGAAGGATTAAGGTGATGGAAAGGATATGGATATTTAAATTTCATATGAAAATAAAAATTTTTTAAAAGGAAACATTTAGTTTCCTTCCTTCCAACTTCCTTCATTTAGAGAGAAAAAAAAGTCACACTCTCTAAAATGAGTCCTAATTCCCAAGTAAAGTATCCCTAACTAGAGACTGGCCCAATAGGGGTGTTCAGCCTGTGGGTGCTATGGGCTTGGACCATAGCTTCGCCACTTCAGAGCTGTGTGACTGTGGATAAGGTAATGAATCCCAGTATGCATTATCTTTCTCATCTGAAGAACAAGAATAATTATAATGTATATTTCACTGAATGATAATAAGCATTAAATTGGTTCATTCATACAAAGCAGGACAGTGATGTCTGGTACATAGTAAATACACAAAAAAGTTTGTATTCTGTTTATTAATTTGCAATTTGTTAGCCTATTCCTAATAACAGTATATGCTATCCTAATTTAAAACTTTTATGTGCCTTTTTAAATTTTACTTTTAATATATTTTAGTGTTTAAAAAAAAACTTTATGAAGGGAATGATTAGAGATTGCCACTCCTTTTACTCTACTTTTCAGACAAAAAGTGTCTTTTGCTTTTTAAGTTTGTCAAGTAGTTATTGTCTGTACAAGAGTCTGTGTAAGTCTATTATTCTTTAGGGTCTTTCTTAGAGAGAAATGAGAGTTGGCTGTCCTTTTTCCCTCCCTTACTTCTCAATTTAAATTGGTACATGAGCTAACACATTTGGGACTTTGTGAAACTAGACCAATAAACTAGGGGATACATATGCATTCACTAAAGAAATGTCTATGTGATATTAATGGTACTGTTCTAGTACCATTATTTCAGTTTTCCATATCTGATAAAATAGGACCAATCACATTTTTAGTTTAGTGTTATTGCTAATAACTACAGAAGTCACGGAGAACTGAAGCATTGAAGGACAGGGTCAGCAGGCCTGAGACAAGGTGTAGAAACACTCTTCACTTTTCTCTAAGGAAGTACAAGGCCACAGCCAGCTGATTAACGTAAGAAAACTTCCACAAGTTATTGGCAAAGGACATCAGCTTGAGCAACATTTTCAAAGGAAGTAACAAATGAACTTCTCTTAGCGCACAACGTGCCCGGTCCTAGAAGATGTGAAACAGAACAGTGGAAAACTCATACAAATGAAATGAAGTATGGGAATGTATGTTAACTGAACAATGTGAAAAATAAAAACAAGGTGATTCTTGACAATCTAAGACATCAAATTCACCAAAGACTAAATAACATAGTATTTTTTAAACA
Source organism: Felis catus (assembly GCF_018350175.1). Lineage (NCBI taxonomy): Eukaryota > Metazoa > Chordata > Mammalia > Carnivora > Felidae > Felis > Felis catus. The sequence goes on along the minus strand of NC_058372.1, from coordinate 91,138,160 downwards.
ATCCCAAAGCTGCATTTTACCAAGTAAGGTTTTTCCTTAAAAGAAACAAAAATTATTTGCCAAGTAGACCTATTCCAAAAAATACTAACTTAACAAATATGACATCTGAGCTGCAAAAACTAACCATTTCTCACTCCTCTCTACAACTCACCATGATTATGTCTAGGGACACATTTTTGCATGTAAGTTTCTGATGGTATATGGGAAATACATAGCTCACACAATGGGTATTCTGGGCTACAAAACTAAAAGGTGACTTCTTGCTTCAGTAAGATTTTACGTTATTTCTTTATGTGTAATCTCACAAACTCCACAAAAATTTTAAATAATTTACAATGAATTTAATAATCAATAAAAGTATTTTATATTATACTTGTTTAGCTAAAAATTCTATTGCTAAATACAAGCTGTCAACTCCTAGTCCTGGGTATAATTACCAACCTAGTATAATTTATATTATTGTTCTTACCCTGTATACCACCAAAACAAATAAAAATTTAATTTTAAGGTATTTCAAATGAAAAAATAAATCTGAAAGAAAAAATTAGTGGCAAAATCTGAATTATGGTGTAGTGAGTTTTTTTCTTAGTTTTCTATAGTTTCCATATACACTATAGTAATGTCTTAAATAAGAAAAAAAAAAGAATATAACAAAATGTAGCTCACTGACCTGGTAACATGATTCATATCCTTGTACCTGAGTATAGTATTGATGACAAATGATCCCTTGCAAGACACAACATTTTAAATATATTTTATTTACATTTCAGGAAACTATACAAAATGTCATGCAATATTTGGAGTGTTCCATGCACTAATGCAATTACTTGAGTGGGGCCAAACATAAATATGTAATTCAAATTATTACCCACCTTCCAATTTATATTTATTATATAGATATATATAGCCAGAGTATTTGCCTATAAAATAAAGGGAATAGTATTTAGACATATCTGGTTCTAAATTTTTTATATTTATTAGAAGTCTCTTAGTTAAACCATGATGCTACAAGTTGCGTTCTCTGATTTATACCTTACTGATACCCGCCCCCCACAGCACTTTGAGATAGCCTATCTTCTCCCATCCTCCTCCCACAACTTCTTGCTGCACCATCTTGCCTTCTTCTATATTCAGCCTAGAAAATGAGGAAGCATACAGTTTGATTTAGAGAAAGCCATAAGCACGACCAAAATTTTACTGACTAAAAACTGAGAAGAATGTCAAAGCACATGTGGAGTTTTGTTCAAACCGCAGAAAGAGTGTAGAACACTCCAAAACTTATGTGGGTACAATAAATTTAGACTGGGAAATGTGTAAGTGTACTAAAAACCCCCTTTTACATCAAAAATCTCAGCAAAGTATCAAGAAAAATGTCAAAATTAGAATAATATAACTTCTTTGGGTCCCTTCCAAGAAAAACTAATTACAAAATGTATACCTAGGGAATGGAATTAATTTGTTTTACAGTTAATCATTTGATGTTGGGCTGTCCACCGAAAATGATGACTTTGGATAAGTGACATTGTTTTTTTAATTTCCTTCAAAACCTCAGAAAGATTTATGAAATCAAACAGCCTCTCCTCATTTTTCCCTCCCTCTTTCCTACCATTCATAGTCAAATGTCTTGACAAAGAATAGTTTACTATATCTGTGTTCTCATCTCCTACTCATCAATTTACTTTGGACTGGATCTTAATTCCCCCTCCCCTATCTCCACTGAAACTGTTCTCACCAAGGTCAACAATGAATACTGTACTAAAACAAAAAACAAACAAAACAAAATTTTTCAATACCCAATGTATTTGATTTCTCTATAGAGAAACATGGTTGACTTCTCTTCTACTCCTTAAAACTCGGACTTTTCTAGACTCCAATCTCCTGGCTTTTTCCTTTTTTGTTTACTCCTTAGTCTTCCTTGGGGCTCTCTTTTCTCTACATTTCACTTAGATGTTGGGTTTTAATTTTCTTAGGCCTTCTTCTCCTCTGTCAGCAGTATCACCTACAGCACACAAGCCTTCCTGTCAATCACAATTCACTAGAGCAGTCATCCCCATATACAGGGAGGGCAGGCATCAGATTACACTCTAGAATATTTGTCCCTCCAACTTTGGGTGAGAATCTAGTGAGATAATGAAAATTTTGAATTACAATGATGGCAGAGGGATTAATAACAATGGAAAGAAGGCATTACCTCATTTTTAAGAAGTACTAATTATTTTTTTTATCTTTAGTGCTTCAATTCATACATTATATATGAATGCATTTACTAGCCCCCTGACATCCAGTCATCCTAGCACTCTCCCCACAAGAGAAACCACTGTCAATAATTATGCATCATTCTAGTACTCTTCAAAGTAATTACAATAGTACATAAAAACTACATATTGAATTAATTGATCTATAAAACAATTACATATTATTCTTACATTTTACATAAATATGTTATACTTTACATAACCTGATATTTATTTTTCATCTATTATATTTCAGAGATTTTTTTCATTTCAGTATATTCTTTTTCGTGCTGCATGGCTATGCCATGATTCATTTACCTTTCCCCATTAATGGACATTTAAGTGTTTCCGAAGTTAGCTATTATAAATAACGCTCCACTGAACATGCTTGTCACATAAGGCTATTTGTGCCAATGCATTTCTAAGGATTATACTCCAAGAAATGATATCACTATGCCAAAGGGAATAGATGTACTTTTTATGTTTAATAGGCAATGTCAAATTGCCCTATAGATATGTTTTAACAATGAATAGTCTCACCAAGAGTAAATGAGAGTATCTATTTTCCTACATCAATTTCATTAATTTTGATAATAAATAATATTTTATTATTATATTATTATTACAATAGTACAGATAAGGAAACTAAAATTCAGATATGCTAAGGAACTCTCCCAATGTCACACTGTTAGTAAGCATTAGGGCCAGGTTTCAAATGACATTACTCTAGTTCTTTCTATAGACTTTGCTGCTTTTGAAAAAATACAAATGGGTAAGCCGGATGTAGAATCTACAGGACATTCTGACTCATCATTGCCTCACTTGTCAATATGAATATAAAGCCCATCAGAATATGTCTAGACACAATAAAGTCTGGTCATTGAGTAGATAAATGTGACATATTTTGCCATGAAAGTATCTGTGCAGCAATTAAGCCATCCACAATTATAAAGCAAGATAATTGGTATAAGTAATTTGATAAAAATCACTGCTTAATGTAATGATTTTAAAATTTATAATATATGCATAACATTAACTGGTCTTTGAATTTTTAATTAATGGCTTATTCTAGAAAAAAATGAAACTACCTTCAGTTCTCAAGCTCCTTAGTTAGTTTTAAAAATTGTTTAAGAACAGATGTCTAGAAAAGAAGTCCTCCCTATTGACTAGAAAGAAAAAAAAAAAACCTCTCAGATATATTTATGTAAAATTACATTTTAATGCTTAAATACAGATCGAAGTACTTGAGAGTTTTTCCCAGATCCTTTTTTTATTCAGAATGCTTTTTGTGATTTTTGAGTATGTTCTGAAAGCTTTGTTTACCTTTACTTAAATCTGTACTTATATGATTGTCAGAGGAGTTGGTCCTCACTCTGAGAAAACATTCCTGTCATTAATATTGAAAAGGTAATTCAGCATTATAATTATCTCGATATGTGGCACTCTCCATTTTTTGATTAAAAAAAAAACAAATTAGAGGAAAGTTATCAAAGTATTGATGACAAAAACTAGCATTTACCAAATACCTACGCAGTGATCTAAACATTTGACACACCTTATATTATTCTACATAAAATGCTGAAAGGTAGATAGTGTAATACTCAATTTACAGATATATTCAACCTGATGAAATTGGAGAGCTGAGTTGTGATCCACATCTAGTTTGGATTTTGGTAGTGGATACTTTCCACGATATTATATTGACAAAAGACGCAGAATGAGTTATTACCAATATCATGAACTGCTAATAAACATAAATAAAAGTCCTTGAGATATAATGGTTCTCAAATAATAATTTTAGTCTTCCAGAGATGTGCTTTTTTAGTATTTATTTCTTTCCATCAATCATGTAAGACGGAAGTACTATCAAGAAAAGAAAATTCACATTTTTTTCTAACATTTAGTTTATCTGTTTAAATTCATGCAAAATTACACAGAGGAAATTCATCAGGTATATTAAAACTCATCAAGACCAGGTTGAAAACCACCAAAAGTAGTTTCCTGCAAAGTCACCTTAACCTAAAAGTTAGTCAATTGTCTGTTCCAACAAATTTAGTTTGATATATGAACAGTAAGGTTGTCTAGAAAACTTACAGATCACTCCAATCTCAGCAATGAATATAAAGATTAAAAACAAATGTTAAAAAAAAAAAACTTCTGATCCTAACATAAATCCCATATATCTGTGAGTCATAAATTCTAACTTATCATTATAGTGATAGGCCTACACTTAGCTGAAAATTTAAAATTCCTAGACTCATTTGATTTTTAAAAATTCAATATCAAAGATAATTGACTTTTTAGGGAAAAAAAGCATATATAAATATTATTGACAGTTTGATGAAGGATAGAATTTACTTTAAGGCCTTTAATCTAGAATCTACCATTATTTAAATTAATTCTTAGGTCAAATTATTTCACTTCACAGTGTTTCAGGTTCCTATATCCATAAGCCAGGATGACATTTTCTTCCAACAGTGTTCTAGAGAATCAAAAAGCCAAAAATAATATATTATATAAATGTTAAATTATACAAAATATAGATTATATATGCAATACCATGAAAACCTAGAATACTCAGTCTGGTCCTTTCCTGCTACAAAAAGGAAATTATCTGTTCACTTTGTCCCACCATCAATTAATTAAAGAAGGAAGTAAACAAATACTCACTGAGTACTAAGTAAGTGCCAAGCACTGTTACAGGCTTTGCAGCACAGTTGTTACCCTAAAGTATACACCCATACTGTATCTATAAACAAACCTACAAGTAGCAAGAAAATAGTGCAATTTGAAAACATAAATTTTAGTGGCAGAAATAAGAACTATCAAATATTACAAATAAATAACACATTTCTGCAAAATCAATAATTTTCTTCAAAAAGACAAGAAATAACAAGTGTTAGTAAGAATGTGGAGAATAGGAAATCTTCATGCACTCCTGGTGGGAATGTAAATTGGTGCAGCCACTATGACAAACAGTACAGGGATTCCTCAAAAAAATAAAAACAGAACTACCCATAGGATACAACAATTCCACTACTGAGTATTTAACTGAACAAAACAAAAATGCTAATTTGAAAAGAAATGCACCTCTATGTTCACTGCAGTATGATTTGTAATTGCCAGGACAGAGAAGCAACCTAAGTGTCCATCAATAGATAAAAGGATAAAAAAGATGTTATATATATATAAGAATGACAATCTTCCCATTTGTGACAACATGGATGGACCTAGAAGGTGTCATGCTAAGTAAAATAAGTCAGAGAAAGACAAATACCATATGATTTCATTTATATGAGGAATCTAAAATATAAAATAAACAGTAAAACAGAAAGAGACTAATAAATACAGAGGACAAATTGGTGTTTGCTAGAGGTGAAGGAGGTGGAAGAAAGACAAATAGGTAAAGGGGATTAAGAGGCACAAACTTCCAGTTATAAAATAAATAAGTCACAAGGATGAAAAGTACACCATAGGGAATATAATCAATAATATTGTAATAACTTTGCACAGTGACAAATGGTAATCAGATTTATCATGGTGATCATTTCATAATGTATATAAATGTCAAATCACTATGTTATGTACCTGAAACTAATATAATATCGTATGTCAGCCATACCTCAATTAAACAAAGAGAGAAACAAAAAGGAAAACATAAAAATAAACCAGGGGATTTAAGGAAATCACATCATCAAAGTACATTAAAATGTACGTAAATATCACTGCCACTTTCATAACCCAATACAATCCCAAGCTTTATTTGCTACAGAATTGAGTGTTCTAAAACAAATAGTCTTTATATTATGACAGCAATAAAATGTACTAAAATACCAATAAAAAGCATAAAAAGTTTGCAAAATAAATATAATATTTTATTTTAAATTGACCAAGATATTTGTATTTGGTAAGTGAAAGAAAATAGCCTTGCTGTATTATTGACTTTTTCTAAAGCAAACTTGATCATTGCATATCTTTTGGAAACACATCCCATCTTTACAGTATTTATAACAGTGTTTATTTTTAAAAAATGAGTTTGTAAAAATAATTAATGTTTAACATTTAACTTGGAATCTTTCAATTAGCATAATTTAGAATATTTTAACCATAAATATCTATTTTTTATTTTAGAGTAAAATTTCATAACATTTTTAAAATGCAGAATATCAAGTTAACTTTAAATTAGCTATAAATGTGAACATATGGAACTTTTAAGATAAGGAATAAATTTTTTGTTCTAAGTATGACATTTTATGATATTAGGTACATAAAAAAGAATAAGTGATGATACATTCAGCACTCTTAACTTCATACTCCCATCTGGTGGAACAAAAATGTAATCACCTCATTTTAAAATGTGAAAATTAAAGGTGCAAAATACCATATTATAACAAAGCTTAGTAAAAAGTGAATAGATTCAAACCCCCAAACTATACATATTTATGATTCATTCATTTAGTCATTCATTTTGCACTAAGTCACCAAAATACTTATTGAACATTACTACGTGCCCAACACTATGGCAGGCATTGGAATCAGATGGTTAAAAAGTCAGACAACCTCTGACATTGTGGAGCTTACCATCTAATGCAGACGGCATGGGTTGAATAAGTAAATGGAAAGTGGCTACTGAATCATGCGTTGTGGTAAGACTATAAAGGAAGGGGAAGAAAGTATGATGAGAAAGAACAGAAAACATAGATTTCTTACATCGGTTTACTCAAAGAAACAAAATTATTGGAGAATGAAAAAGAAAGTGAGTAAAACAGAAAAACATCAAGAAAAAAAAAAAAAAAAAGAGTAGGTATGAAAGCCTTGAGTTAGAAAGGAGTGTAGTGTTTTTAAAAAGACCAGAGTGGCTGGAACAGTGTGTGAGAAGCACAGAGGAGCTGAGAGTGCTTACTAGATTTATTTTGCCTCATGAAAATTGTGTAGTTTTTACTTTAAAGACTTTTTAACCTACTTAGTCCCCTTTAACCAAACAAAGCCAGGAGCCATCAAGTAACAAAGTTATTTCTCAAACCATGATCAAAGCCATTTCAAAGGTTTATTTGATCAGTCTCTCTTCAAATCCTTATGCTATCAGCTAAACTGAGTAAATTAATGTGGGCCTAATATATACGTGACCTTCAAGCTCAGAATAACTACAGATTTTTTTTAATTGAAAGCTCACTCTAACTCATTATTTGGGGTTAACACTAGTAAATGATCACTTAAACTTCAAAAAAATAAATCCAAAAGCATGCTCTTCCTCATTAAATGTGAAAGAAATAAATTATACTTCACGGGTGCTTAGTTATTCTCTAAACCTTGTTACTTTAAAAGACACAGATTTTGTTTTTCTTGGGCGCTGAAAATGAAGCATTTTTCTAGATGCCAAGTTAATCCTTGTTGGCAAAATACATACCATGCATAGTGTTTGTGCAATTTGTAATTACAAACTGACACCCACTGACAATACAGAATAGCTTCTACCCCAGCAAGTAGTTACAAATATTGAAGACCATTGTCTGATCCCATAAGGCACATCATTAACTTTCATTATTACTAATGGGAGTTATGGGCATACTTCCAAAGTAAATCACAGGCATTATGTCACATCACTGCTCCTAAAAAGGCTTTATTTTCAGGTTGGATATTTTTGGCCACACAGGCATTTGGCTATTTTATTTTTCTCCTTAGAAAAGTCCAGATACACAAAATACCAGTATACATCTTTCATTTCTCATCTTTTTCTTCCCTCTTACATAATTTTAGGGAAAAAACATTAAATTCATATAAATATTATATAGAAAATTCTGATGTTTTATATGTGTGTGTGTTTGTGTGTGTGTGTGTATATATATATATATATATATATATATATATATATACATATGTGTGTGTGTATTTGCATAATATATCACCCAACATCGATAAGTGAAATGTACATTCCCATATACTCTTTTTGACATATGAATTGATATCATCTGTATCGTATCTGGCAATGTGAATTGGAAGCCTTAAAAACATTCCTAACATTTTGTTAAATAATTCTACAATAAGATGTTGTCATAAAAGAAAATCAGAGATGCCTATGTGCCTATGAATTCAAACATCTTGGAGAAGTAAATGAATTCTCCATAATCATGGAAACCAATCCAATCTTACCTGTAAGTTAAAGGCTGAATGACACAATTAATAAATGGGAATTTAGATAAATAGTTTGTAGGTAGGTAGCTAGGTAAGTGGATAGGTAGGTACGTAGTATAGAAACATAGACAATAGATTATATAACATATAGCATATACAAGTATATTAATGTAATTTATTTATTGTAGATAACATAATAGATAAAATAGACAAAAGTCTGAAGAAAGTGTATCAAAATACTGACAATATCTAAATGAAGGAATTACAGATAATTTTCCTTATTATGTCTCTACACATATATTTATAAAATATTAAATAAGACATTATTTGTTTTTAAATGTATTACAGTATATATTTGCTGTGAACTATGTAATGCAATTTGGTATTCCAAAATCTCTACAACAAATACTTATTAGTTTTATAAACAGTATAATCAGTAAAATAATAATGGTTAAAGTTTTTTTTTCACATTTTCTAACATCTTTGATGTAAAAAATTTTTTTTAAGTTTATTTATTTTGAGAGACTGAGCACAAGTAGGAGAGGGGCAGAGAGAGGGAGAGAATCCCAAGCAGGCTCCTCACTGTTAGCACAGGGCCCAACATGGGGCCCAATTGTAGGAACTGTGAAATCATGACCTGATCTGAAATCAAGAGTCAGATACTTAACCAACTGAGCCACCCAGGCACCCCTTTTTCTAATATTTGAATTTAAATTCCAGGTAGTTAACATAGAGTATAATATTATTTTCACGTGTACAATATAGCAATTCAACACTTCCATATATCACCTGGTGCTCATCACAAGTATGCTCCTTAATCCCCATCACCTATTTGACTAATGCCCACCTTGCCTCTGATAACCATCAGTTTGTTCTCCATAGTTAAGAGTCTGTTTGTCTCTCTTTTTTTCCCTTCGTTAATTTGTTGTTTCTTAAATTCCACATATGAATTAAATCATATGGTATTTGTCTTTCTCTGCCTGACTTATTTTGCTTACCATAATACTCTCAAGCTCCATTCACATCTTTGCAAATGGTAAGATTTCATTCTTTTTTATGGCTGAGTTATGTTCCACTGCATACTTCCACCAATTGATGGACACTTGGGCTGTTTCCATAATTTGGCTAATGCAGATAATGTTTCTATAAACATTGGGGTATATGTGTATCCCTTTGAATTAGCACTTTTGTATTCTTTGTAAATACCTAGTAGTGCAATTGCTAGATCATAGGGTGGTTCTATTTTTAACTTTTTTTAAATCTCCTTAAACTTTTTTTTATTTTATTTATTTATTTTGAGAGAGAGAGAGAGAGAGAGAGAGAGAATGCATGAGAGGGAAAGGGGCAGAAAGAGAGGGAGAGAGTGTCGAGCAAGCTCCATAGTATCAGCACAGAGATCATGACCTGCGCCGAGATCAAGAGTTGGGTGCTCAACCTACTGAGCCACCCAGGCACCCCTACATTCACAGTAATTATTGACAGGTATGTATTTACTGCCATTTTATTACTTGTTTTGTGGTTGTTTCTGGAAATTGATCCTTCCTTGTCTTTCTTTCTTTCATGTTTTCCTGATTTTCTTTACTGATATGTTTGGATATCTCTTTATTCTTTATATGCTTATTAGTGGTTTTGGATATATTAATACCATTATGCTTGTATACAATCTCTTCTGCAAATAGCATCTATATTAAGTTGATGGTTGTTCAAGTTTGAAACCATTCTTTTCCCCTCTCTTCCCTACATTTTAGGTATATATTATTATATTTTATCCTTCTTTTGTGAGTTCCTTGACTGATTTTAAGAGAAATATTCATTTTTACTGCTTTATGCTGTCAGTTTTAGTCTCCCTTTTCCACTCAAAGAGTCCCCTTTAATATTTCTTGCAGGGCTGGTTTATTGGTCACAGACTCATTTAGATTTTGTTTATCTGAGGAACTCTTTATCTCTCCTATTCTGAATGATAGCCTTCCTGGATAGAATATTCTTGGCTACAATTTTTTCCCATTTAGCACTTTGAATATATCATGCCACTCCCTCTGGCTTGACAAATTTCTGTTGAAAAATCTTCTGCTATCCTTATGAGTTTTCCTTGTAAGTTAAGGATTTCTGTTGTCTTTCTGCTTTTAAGATTTTTTTTTTATCACTGTATCTTGCAAATTTAATTACAGTATATCTTGGTGTGGGCCTGCTTTTTGTTGATTTGATGGGAGTTCTATGTGCCTCCTGGATCTGGATGTCTGTTTCTTCACCCAGGTTAGGGAAGCTTTCAAATAAAAGCCCTAAGTTTATTTTAATGTTGCATAATTCTTTTTTCTCTCTTTTGTTCAGCTTCATCACTTCATTGCTTTCTATTAATTCATTCTATTAAGTCATTTATTTATTCTTCTGTTTCTTCCAGCCTGCTATTCATTGTATCATGCATATTTCTAATCTTGTTTATTATTGTATTCTTCCATCTCTGATTGATTCTTAACATTTTAATTCTATGGTAAAGGTCTCACTGATGTCTTCTATTCTCCAAGCCCAGTGAGTATCCTTGTGGCCACTGCTTTAAATTCTCCATCAGGCATGTTACTTATATCTATCTCATTTAGCTCTCTGGCCATGCCTTTATCTTGTTCTTTCATTTGGGATAATTTCCTCTATCTTCTTTTGTCTGAGTCTTTGCCTTCTTCAGTGTGTTTTAAAAGCCAATTATGTCTCCTGCTTCTGAAAAAAAGACTTCTCTTATGAAGAAGACATCCTGTAGTGCCCAGGTCCCGGTGCTTTAAGGAGTATCTCTGGTGTGTGTTGCATTTTCTCTGCTGCTGTGTTCTCGTTGCTCTATCCTTCAGGCCAGTCATCTGCAAAGACACTCCTTGCCTACTATAGGCAATGTTTGGTTTCTGGCCTGAAAATGTCAAGTTTTAACTAGTGTGCTTTGGTCTGCTTGTGAAATAAGATCTGTCACCGCCTCCATGGGAACTGAGGCCCTGCAAAACTGTCTGGTCAGGAGATGTGAGATGCAGTGGGTTAGGCTGGTCTTCTGTGGGAGAGGCTGCCACTCTAGGACTGAGGTGAGTATGATGGAGAAAGGCAGTTCCATCTGAGTTCAGGGAGGTGGGGCTTACTGTAAGCAAGTTAGGCAGCAAGTGTTCATCCTGTGCTGTTTCCCTTAAGTGCCTCTGTGTTCATGCTGAGAGGCAGGGAAGGGAAATGGCACCAGCCAGCTCCTTTGTTCCTAGAGAGGTCTCTCTGTAAATGCTGCCTCCCAGGGGAATGCTCCACGAAGAACAAATAATGTCCCCACTGTGTGCCCCAGGCATTCTTCAGATTGCTATTTCCATGCTGTCTACACCTAAGTTGTTTGCCTGCCTCCTCTCTAGGAGCACCACGGTGCCCTCCAGGCTCTATCCCAACCAAGCCTGCGGACCTTTAAAACTCCACACTTTAAGCCTCACTTGCTGGTTGCAAGAACTCATGAAATTCAGCCCCTCCCATTTTCCAAGCCAATGGCTATGGGGAAATGTTCTCCTTGTGTTCCCCTGTGTGCTCTGCTCTCTCTTGTCCTTGTCCACAATCACGGTCTCCTCTCTCCGCAGCAACCAGGATATGTTTCTCCCCTAAACCCCATCTCTGCACTTCCTACCTTCTTCGATGTTTTCTTCTTCTTCTCTTTTCTCCCTTTAGTTGTGGAGTTCGTTCTGTCAGTCTGCAGGTCAATTTCTGAGGTATTTAGGATGATTTGATAGGTATCTAGTTGCATTCATGGGATGAGGCAAGTCTAGGGACCTCCTACTCTGCTACTATCTTCTTCACCACTCCAATAATTGTTAAAGTTTTTAAAACTCAAGGGTTCTAATGCATATATATTTTTTAAAGAATATGTTCTTATACAAGCAAGAATTTCAACCTGCTCAAGCTCCTTGCCTGGACTTCTGCTAGCCCTTTCACATCCACTCTGTTAATTTTTCCCTTAATACTTATTTCTATTATTTTCCTGGTTACCCTAGAAATTACAGTATACACACTAACCTAACATAATTTAACTTCAACCAAAAGAGTGTAAAGATAACAAAATGCTTTAACTCTAATCACTATCCTTCAAATCTATATTACTTTGTCTAATATTTTACCTCTTGTTTTTAACTTTACAAATTAGACATTATTTCATTTTATAAAATCCATGATTGTTTACACTCACAAACATATTGATCATTTTCTTTGATAATTCTTTTTGTATCCCTGACTTCACTTCAAGGCTCTTTTTTCTTCTACCTGAATTATATTCATTAAAACTTCATTTAGTGATGATTCATTGGTTAGTAAACATTTCTCATTTTTTGTGGTCTGGGACTGTTTTTATTTTGCCTGTGTTTTTGAAAAATAATATTACTGAGTATGCGATTCTTAGAAATCTAATATTGTTTCACTAACTTTTGGTTTCCATTGTATCTATTCAGAAGTTAGCCGTCAGTCTAATTTTGTTCCTTTGTAGGTAATCTGTACTCTGTGTCTTGTTTCTTTTTCTGTCTGTCCATAACAGTATAAAGTTTTAATGAAATATGTTTAGGTACGAATTTCTCTTTTGATTTGTTGGATTTCCTTAATCTGAGGATTCATGTCTTTAATATTTGCAATAACTTCTTAGGCAGTACCTCTTTGACTATCACTTTTCTTCTATTCTCTCTAATCTCACCTTCTAGCAGCCTGATTAAATGTATATAATGCTTTCTTCCTCTATCTTCTGTGTCTAAAACTTTCCTCTGTCACATCTGTGCTATAATATGAATATTCTGCAGATCTTTTAGTTCACTAATTCTCTTAGCTATGTCCATTCTACTATTAAAGCCACCTAATGTACTTTACATATGTTATTTCTATAGTCTTTTTGTTGTTGTTGTTCTTCCTTTGATAAGCCATCAATCCCCTTTTTTATTTCTGTTAATATAGTTAATAAGTGTTTTTCTGAATATGATCATTATAATATTCATAGACTTTGAAAGTGTGACTGTAGATTTTTTCTTCTGTCTCTAGTGATACCTGTCTCACCATATATTTAATTGTTATTATTATTTATTTTTGTGTGCGTCTCTGATGTGTGTGTAGGTGTGTGTGTGTGTATCCATATTACTAGCAGTTATCAAAGGGGGTTGTCTGTCTTTAAAGTCCACTCTGGGGCTCCCTGGATAGTGCAAAATTCCATGTATGGGGCAGAGTAAATACGGGTATAGTCTAGGATATCTTGTGTTCTATAGAAAGAAACCCTCAAAAATAAAACAACAACAACAACAAAAACCCCTTGTTGAGGATATGTCAAAAAGACACAGGAGATAGCTTAGGGCAATGTAGCCTTCAAAAGAATAGTAATTATAGTTTATTATAATTCAGGGAATATATACATTTTTTTAATTTTTAAAAAACTTTATTTTTTTAAAGAGAGAGAGAGAGCATGTGCACAAGGGAGGGGCAGAGAGAGAGAGGGAGAGAGAGAATCCCAAACAGGCTCTGTGCTGACATAGGGTTCGATCTCATGAACCGTGAGATCACGACCTGAGCTGAGATCAAGTCAGATGCCTAACTGACCGAGCCACTCAGGCACCCATATATATTTTTTTTAATGAGCCTATAGTGATGCTCAAAAGAGAGAAAAAAGGATGGGGGACTCATTTATTTGCCTTTATTAGAGGTGACTTTTATACCCATATTTCTGAGAATTGGCAATTGAAAAGGAAAAAATATATAATCTTTTCCTTTTACAAAGAACTGTGATTCACTCCCAATTGATGCAGGAAAATTCAACATTACAGCAGAATATCAGCTAATAAGTATTAAATATCAGCTGATGAATAACAACTCTAATATTGACTCAGCTAGTATCAGTACAGAGTTATTTGGAAACAGATATTCAACCAGAGGCAAAGTATTACCCTAGGACAATTTGCTAATGGCAAAGGAAAAAAAATATTAAACTTACAGGAAGATCTGGTAATCACCACCTTAGCCAAGTGATCAACCTTAGCCTCACTTAAAGTGCAACATCCTAATCTCTTGTATCTACTGATGAGATGCAATAGAAAGTACATAATAGAAACAGCTCTTGCCAAAAAAAAGTTTAAACTTATAAGCATTTAAAACTAACCTTCAATTACTATAGGCATATGTGAGTATGTGTGTATGTGTATAAAATATATATAGTACACACACATAAATGCATATATGTATGTGTGGGGTGTATGCATGTGTGTGTATAAACTATGCAATATATGATAGAAACCTAGTTAGAGAAAATAATGACTATAAGAGATGATTTAGTATCACCCATGGAAATCTAGGCATGAGATGATATTAAAGAATTATTATTAATTACCTTAGGTGTTATGAAGATAATAGTACCATGGTATGAAAGTATTTTTTGGAGGTGTATGCTGAAATATATTTATGGCTAAAGTATCATGAGGTCTGCAACTTACATTCAAATGGTTCAACAGTGAGATAGAAATGGAAAGGTAGAGACAAGGACATAAGACAGATATAAAGCAAATTTGGCAAATTTGACAGATATAAAGCAAATTTGGAAAAATCTCAATTGTGGGTATATGGATGTTCATTGTACTACTTTTTTCATATTTATATGTTTGAATTTTTTTATAACTAAGACATTTTCATAAGTAAAACATTAAAAATTAAAGTGCATTCCTGCAGAACAGGTTTGTGTTTGCTTTTGTCATGTGCCTGCAGACCAACATAAGACAACTTAAGTATAATTCTGGCTTGGCATTTTTTAGGCCACCTGTGCTAGCAATGTAAATCCCAACCTCAAATGAGTGAGAGATTTTTCCTCTTCACCTCCTTTCTCTCTCTTTCTCTCTCTCATGTACTCACTGAAAGAGTAGCTACTTGGAGGGGTTGAGCTTTATGGAAGACATTTTGCACCGAACCTCGACCTTGTTAAGGCTCAGGCTCTGTCTCTAACCTTCAGACATATGGTTCAGTGAAGTCAAAGTGTCACCAAGGAATGGTAGACCTCCCTGTATGCCAACTTTCTCACTGCTTTTGATCACTGAAGATTTCTCTTACTTTCTCACAAGATGACTCACACCTTCAAAAAAATGTGTTTGGGGTATGTGTGTTTGTGTCTAATATTCTACAACATCAAGTTCATCATATTACCAGAAATGTAAGTTGGGATTAAAAAAAAAATTTATAAGAAGCAATTAGCCTAGTGTCTATCTTAAAATGAAGCTTTTGTCGTTTTTGTTGGTTCTTGCCATTACTTTCCTAAGTCTGCTGTGCTATAGTTTTGCTATTTGTTCTCCTTGTTGGAAGAGTTATATTAGAGAAAGGCCAAATATCAACATGGAGAAGTACATCTGGGACCTTATCAATAAACTTAAAAATCAATGTGACTATGATCTCCTTTATCAACATTTATCCTATATTAATGCCTCTTCAAGACAAACTAAAGATTCATGACCCCCCAAATTTGTATGTTTAAGTCCTGCTCCCCAATATGATGATATTTGGATGTATGATATGGGGCCTTGGGAGGTAATTAAGCTCAGATGAGGTCATGAGAATGGGTCACGAAACTAGTGTTCTTATATAAAGAAGAAGAGAGACCAGATCTCTCTCACTCTCCCTTGCATGTGTGAACACAGTGAGGAGGTAGCTATCTACAAGCCAGGAATAGAGTTCATACCAGGAACTAAATCTGCCAGAACTTTGATCTTGGCCTTTCCAGCCTCCAGAACTGTAAAAAATAAATGTCTGTTGTTTAAGTCACATAGTCTGTGGCATTTTGTCATGGCAGCCTTAGCTAATACAAAACACGTTTCTGAACACAGCCAAAGTCCTTTTCTTCCATGATGGCTTTCTTAACTATCACTGACTCCTATGGATCCCTATCACAGTTCTTGTCTTCACTATACCCCTTGATGAATTCAAGTTCATGGGGAGGTTAAAAGCATATACTGTAGTCAGATTTCCTAGATTTTGACTCTCTCTCAGCAATATACCATCGGCCCTTATGACTTTGGAGATGTTTCTTAAGCTTTCTGTGTCTGTCTTTTCAGTTGCAAACTAGAAATATCAGTAGCCCCACTTGGTATGACTCTTCCGATTAGTTAATGAAATGACCCATGGAAGATGTTTAGCACATAGCACATAGCATGTAGTAAGTTCTAAGTATATTATTATTCAATACCTATTTTTGTTAGTTATTTCTGTAAAATCCATGTTTCATTCCTCCACGCAAAGCGAAAGGTCTTTGTAAATAAACATGACACTGCTACAGCTCCACCTCTTCATGGGACTAGCATGTTGCTGAGCATACTTTTAATCAGGTTAATTCATATTTATATTCAGATAACAGCTAAAGAATATCACCACCATATTAAAACTTTTATTTCCCTAATAACTATAATACTGAACCTGAATCTTTGTCTTTCAGTGGAAAAGATATTATATTTTCAAAATTGATAAAATATACTTCTAGAACCACCTTAATTTAGAGAACAAGTTCTCTAATGATAGGTTCCATAATCCATAATATATCAGAGAAGTATTGATGGATTATCTGGAATCCTCTAAATCACATACTAAGAAAATGAAAATTCTATGGATGTGTCTCCCCCTACCTCTTTTCCCCACTCATTCTCTCTGGAGGGAGGGAAGGAGGGAAGGAGGGAAGGAAGGAGGGAAGGAAGGAGGGAAGGAAGGAAGGAAGGAAGGAAGGAAGGAAGGAAGGAAGGAAAGAAAAGGAAAGAAAAGAAAAGAAAAGAAAAGAAAAGAAAAGAAAAGAAAAGAAAAGAAAAGAAAAGAAAAAAGAAAAGAAAAGAAAAGAAAAGAAAAGAAAAGAAAAGAAAAGAAGTAAGTAGTTGGTTCTATGGAGGAACATGACTTGCCTGGAGAAACCCAGCTAATCAACTGAGCAGTCTCTAAGAAGATTTCCTTGACTTTAATTGTTCAATTACAAAACAGAATAGATTGGTAAGTTTGCCAAGAAAATCAAATACTGTGTTACCATAATAGGCTAAATGGGGATTTCATAAATTCAGCTTCTTACAGATGTGCTTCAAAACACCACCATTTTCTCAAGAAAAAAAAAAAAAGAATAAATCAGTTTTCTCCATTTGGGAGGGAAACAAAATTGCCAAGTGGACTTTACCTGTGTTTTAAACGAATGGGTTTCCACAATAGAATAATCAGCTGGCCTGCAGGCATTTCTTTGGCTCTTCTTGGAGAATTCCCGTGGAACATAAAGTGCCCCACTTCCACTTGTCATGGCTCTCTAGTGACAGTCACTTAATGGAAAATAGTGTTTGTCTAGGATGACAGCCATGGTGATTTTTACTCCCGAAATAAAAGCTAATGTATCACCTCCTTATGCAAAAAATGTGCACTTTTCCCTGAGTATTTATGCATTTTGGCAAAATCTGGAACCACAGGTGAATGGGGGGTATAAGTAGGTTTGTGTTCATAAATTAAAAATAATGGCCATAGTGTTCAAAGAGCAACAGTATTAGAATTGTAAATACAGATGTTCAACTCTACCATTATTTTAGATAAAACTATTTTAAGCAGAATTGAATTTATTTTTCTAAAAAGTAATCACCTCTTGAAATACTGTTCAGCTTCTCTTTCCTGTAGCTTGACAGATCTTCCTGTAAACTCTCAGCATTATAAAGGCCACTCCAATAATTGTATTTAAATATTTTCTATAAATATAAATTCATTCCATGTAGAAGAGAAAAGGTAAGCCCACCTATTATTAGGAATGCAATATCAAGAAAATCATTTTTAAAATTAAGCAGAAGCATAACACAACAAATCAAAAAAAACTGTATTCATATACCTAAACAAAAGAATTTAGACACTATTTGATCTGAACACTTTATTTTAGATGAGAAGACAAGCCCAGAAAAGAAAAAGTAGCTTCTAAATCATATACGGAAAACCTAAATTAGAACTTAGCTTTCCCAAAAGCAAATAGAGACGTACATACATCAATATATATAATAACTGCAGCAAGCCCCCAAAGTGAAAATGACTTCAACAACCTCTCAGATTAATCTCACACCACATTTACCTCTACCACTTGTGAAAACCTTTGACATGTTCATACCATAACAGGTACAGTTTTCTTCTATTGATCAAGATATTCTCACATAGAATGCAATCAAAGCTTTTCTAAAAGTCACAATCCATGACCTCTTTCATATCCTCTACCCACATTGCCTGTCAAGAGATTGCATTAATCTGAGGGTCATAGACTATGGAAGTTATACTTCTGTTGGAAAGGACTTTTAAGCTTTTCATAAGCACTCTTTACATTCTTTGATAACAGTTAAGCAAGTCAGAATAATTTGGCTAAATACAGGGCAGGAGATTATTTATAAGAAAATTATAGGACATTATAAAAATATTACTAGAAGCACTAGTGATTTTAAGGATTGTGTCTATTTAGAGCTTCCTTACATTCAGTTTTCAAATACAGTCTAAATAAAAAGAAGGGCAAAGATGAAAACCTATATCTTTATAGTTGATATCTGTTTATCAAATATCAAAAGAATTAGAGTTTGCATTTTTTAACCTCAGGCAAATTAGAGTGGTTGTACATTTCTTGGTAGTTAAAAGATGATACAGATTTTCCTTCTAATGGGTAGTGTTTTTTTCCTACTGACTAATGAAATGATAGAATAACACTTATTTAGTTTTAATGTGTCATTTCCTATGTAACCCTGAAAAAACACTCTCTATAATTTTACTATTTCCCTGCCAAAAACAAGCTCCATGAAACTGTATATTTTTATCTTTTTTATTTAATTCTGTATCCCAGCACCTAAAGCACTATATAGTATAACTATCATGTGGTATTAAAAAATATTTGTTGAGTAAACAAATGAATGATACAAATAATGCAGGGGCTATTATGTGTAAGCCACATAATATTGTTCTTATACATAAGTCATATGATGTCTGCTACTATGTGTAAGTCATATTGTACATTTTTAGCAATTTGTTTTACATGTTGATAATCTATATATGTCTTATAAGACGGCTGTCAAAGTTCTTTGTCAAAAGATTGTAAAACAACAGTGTTCCCATCAAGTGAAAACGACAACTCCCATACATACACATCATCTCATTTTATCTTTACAAAAATTCTATGGTTCTTAGGATTGATATTACCACCTCTAGTTTACAAATAAAGAACCGAGGCTCTAGAGGAGGGGAGATGTCTGCACATTTGTAAGGTTGGTCAGAAGCAGATTAAGTCCTAGAATGGTAGTGGCTTTGACCTTTGAGACCAGTATTCATTTCCATGAAACACTGGCTCTGATTTACCACTGTCAAATCATGGAAATAGATTTCATGGAATGGATTTTTAAGGCCCACTTTTAGATTCAATAAAAAATATATACACATAAGCAAGAAGCTAACAGATCACTGAGACACTGAGATTCTTTCCCAGTCTGGTCTTCCTCACTCACCAAAGAGTTGGTCAAGGGGGCTCCAATGCTATCTTCTGGTCACACTACCTCATGATAGTTCCTGGCTTACATGCCTTGGTGACTTCCTCTCATCTATAGCTCAGAGTGAACACCCTTTAATTTGATAGGTTTTCCATAATCTTCTTACTTACCCACCACTTCACCAAATTCCATCCCCATTATGCTACTCTGATAGTAATCCCATGGACACCCTACAGGGAAGTGAGCCTCATAAACACTCAGTCACTACTGACCCAGAAAGTTCTATCTCCCATACCCACTCAAACCAAAAATTTCCCTTGGTTACATCACTTGTCCTTCCACTTCCAGGCTGTTTTCATTTTTTCCTGAGTTTTACCTGTTAAAGGTTTTGGGAAGAAGACTAGAAATGCTAGAGCATGGTTTTCCACAGGCAACATCTTTCCCAGAGAAAACCTTGACACAAGATTAAGACCTACCAAAACTCATCAATTGCATTACTAAAAGGTTGATACATTGAATTTCATGTAATCATAATACAACATAGCTAGAAATCACTTAACTAGAAATCTATGGATTTCATATCACAATGCTTTATACACATATCACCAGCCCTGTCACCACCAAAAGTAAAGCTATTTTACTAAATACAAAATAGCATAACCATGCCTGCTAATTACATTTCCTACCAACCAGAAAAATGGCAGCACATGCTGAAAATATAAAGCTCCTTTGGATCACATATCATAGTTCAAAAGAACTATAGCTTTTCTTTGCCTATTATGCATAAATGTAGCTGTAATTGTGTTATGTTTCTGAAACAAATATTCATATTAAAGACTTTCATTTTATATTCATGTTTTATCATCTAAGTATATTTCAGTATAATTGCTCTTATCCCTATAAAACCTCCCTGACTGTTATAATCAAATCTACTAATATTTATGGGGCAAATTCTTCTCTAAATTCCACAAGAATTACTTTTCGGAATTAATTACTGAAACAAAATGACTAACATACAAGGTTATCACCATATTTCATATAAATATCACACAGCAAGTTCCCCCAAAGATGTCACAAGTGTATTTTGCACCTAATAACTTAGGAGTTTTTAAAGTTACACAAAGTTCCCATAAAAGAAAAAGATATATGTTTGGAAGGTTAAAGAAAAATTGCTAATCATTCATATTAGTTTATTATGCCTAAAAAATAATCAAGTATAATGCAATGCAAAAAGAACACTATAGTGGGCTGAGATCACGAGTCTTGCATTATATCCCTACTCAGCCACTAACTAGCTGCTTGATCTTGGGAAACTCATTTACCCTCTAAGGGACTTGAAAGCTCTCATCTATAAAATGAAGAAACAAAATTAGCTCATTGCTAAGGTACCGTCAAAATATATGATTGTAAAACTATAACTAGTTTACATAGTTGGAAGTAAGAATTTAGAATACAGATATTTACACCTATTCTCTTTTTGCTGAAGCAAATGATCTGTTTTTAGTCAAGGTTGTTGTCATCACACTATGTAAAGTCAAGGCTATTTGATGCTATTTAGTTTTCCTGATAGGAGAAATGTGTTTCAATTGAATTACGACATGCTTCTGTAGGCTGATTCCTGCAACACGGCAGCAGTCTGCTGTCTGTCAGCTATGCCAATAAAAGTGATAAATGTTTCCAGTGATTAAGTTATTTGTCAATAATAGAAGAAGCATTCTGAACTCCTAAATTCTGCACCTATAATTTCATACTTGTCTAAAAATGTAAAATCTATTTAAGGATTGAAATATAACAGAAATAATTCAGGGAAAAACAGTATATTTTCTAGGTTAAAGAAATATACTTTGCTGCAAACTTCTCTGCCATCTGAGAAAAATCCCAATAACCCACTAATTAAGAATAATAATAATAACAATAAATGAGGTTTTTACTACCTCTTTAAGACAACAGCTTGAATGTCATCTTAACATTATCTAACCAGACATCATTTCCTCATATTAAAGATATAAATACAAACTTAAATATATATATTTATATATATATATTTATTTATATTTATATAAATTATATATTTATATAATATAAATATATATATAATATTTATATATAATATAAATATTATATATATTTATATATATTTATATATATTTATATTTATATATATTATATAAATATATATTATATTCTATACATATAAACTTTTAATGTCATACAGTCTAAGAATCAATTAGAAAACTTTCAAAATAGAATGTTTTTAAAATTATTTTAAAAATCTGATAGGATTCCCCAGGAAATCTTTTCAGAAAATGCAATGGAGGATAATATGCTAAAGTAGTAATATTCAGGCTGTAGTAGGTCTTTGGGGAAATATTCAATGCTCTCATCAGCTTTCATTGAAAAACTAAACAAACCACAGGCAGCAGGACAGTTTTCCCTCTGGAAGTGGATGGTTATAGATGTATTAAGGAATATAACATATGCTACTAAATATGGGTGGTGAATAACTCATATGTGCTATCAAAAGAGCCAAGCAACTGGGACCTAATATCTGCTCTGCTGAAAATTCTCATTTGGTTCTTTGTTGTCTTTTGCAATCAGTAGACTCACAGAATATCTGGTGTCAATGAAAATAAGGTTGACTGCAAAGTTATAAGAAGATAAACAAATTAAACTCAGGTTATAATCCAATGCTGATACCTTTCCCTTTACTTGAAAGAATCTAAAAAATACTCTACATAGCTACCCAGTATTTCTCATTGTAATCTAAGTCATGTGTTGGCAACATGTTCATGTTAATTTCCTATTTTAAATACCTCTTTGGTTGAGGAAGTAAACCAACAAAAGTTGATACAGAGCAAGCATTCTTTTAATAAAAGAAACATAGAAATTATGTTATTTAGGGTGACATTTTTAAAGGTGATTATTTAAAGGTGATTGCTATTCTGCTTAAGACATACCCGGAGAAGCAAAAATATAGTTCAAGAAAGCCTCTACACTGACAGACTCAAGAGGGGGAGAAGCAGCATTTCTGTGCCTACTACTAATTGTACTACAGAAGATCTGAAAGAAATAGAAGTTGCTTATTTAATAAATATTCTTTGATAGTAAAAGTTACTGTAAGTTATGACATTGCCCCTTGTCCAGCACGGCCTTTGTCACAATGAAACCCTAAGGAGGACAGGTCTCAAAAAGTAGAATTTCATAAAAAATTGAATGCCCACTATGAATTCTGCCATTTTAAGGTCTATTAAAAAAGAAAGAAATTTCAAAAGGACGGCCACGACTTTTGAAAGATAGGTAATAAAGGGCATAACACTGCTATGATACATTTGTAAACCTATTTTCATTCAAACATCTTTATATCACACAGATAACCTATTAAAAATTACACATTGGATAAAAATAAGTGCTTATTAAAACTACCAAGTACAAAATTATCCTTGGTTTTACATTGTACAATTTGTTAAAATATCAAGCAAAGATATCCTCAGATGGACACTGAAAAAGCTTTATACAAGTTGTAGATAATGAAGATGATTTTAAAGTCCTCCTTTCCCATCATTTATCATGTCCACTTGGTCCCTAAATCATATTGTGTCAACCACCTATTCATCACTTCTCCATTCCTACTCCTCCTGCCTTAGACCAGACCTCTCATTTCTTTTTTTTTTTTCAACGTTTTTTTTTTTTTTTTTTTGGGACAGAGAGAGACAGAGCATGAACGGGGGAGGGGCAGAGATAGAGGGAGACACAGAATCGGAAACAGGCTCCAGGCTCCGAGCCATCAGCCCAGAGCCTGACGCGGGGCTCGAACTCACGGACCGTGAGATCGTGACCTGGCTGAAGTCGGACGCTTAACCGACTGCGCCACCCAGGCGCCCCCAGACCTCTCATTTCTTATCAACGTTACTAATAGTCTCTTAACATGTCTCTCACTTTGCTTCTACATTTCAAATCTACCTAAACTCCCCAGCCCCACACCCCCAATACACATCTCACATTCTCATTACTTCCAGAATAATTTTCCTAAAATACAAATCTGATGTCATTCCTTTGCTGAAAACCCTTCAAAGATTTTCTATAATTTTCATGCTGTCATTCAAAGCCCTTAGTTTAAAACATAAAGCCTTTCCTGGTCTCATTCCTGATTATCTCCATAACCTCATCTTCAGCTCTGTCCTCAAATACCTTTTTTTCTAGGAAAACTGAATTACTTAATACACCCTGACAATGCAGAGCTGTGTGCCACCCAGTCTTTGCTCACAATGACTTCTCTGCATGAAAATGCCTCTCCCATTTGTGGTACTCACACTGATACATCCTTTAATGTCGAGCTGGTATCACCTACTTTGGAAAGCTGAACTGCCCAATCTATTGTGTATGTCCATCTATTGTACTCCATTTAATCAGGGCATCGTATTTTAATCCAAGACGTATCTCTGACAATTCCTACCTTGCCTGTTGATAAAGTTGGGAAATCCATTGAGAAGAAGGAGAATGATTCATTTTATTTTTCCAGTGCTGAGCATAGGCCTGACATTAGTAGGTGCTCAATAAATATTTGTTACATGAATAAATCTAAGAGAGAAAATTTACTGAGGGGAATAAAAATAATAGTACCTTGGCTACACTGATGTACATAATAATCAGTGGCATATGTTTGTACTCACTCATAAAATCCAAAATCAAGTACTTCTACATGGCAAAATGCTTTAGAAATAGTTTTGAGGTTAATTTCTGTTACTTGTAATTGAAAGAAATAAAATAAATAAAATTGTATTTACATGAAAATATTATGTATTTAATAGTCTAGAATTGGGGTGCCTGTGTGGCTCAGTCAGTTGAGATTCTGACTCCTGATTTCAGCTCAGGTCATGATCCCAGAGTCATGGGATCATGCAGGGATTGAGTCCTGCATCTGTTCCAAGCTCAGCATGGAGCCTGCTTAATATTATCTCTCTCTCCCTCTATCCCTCTTCCCTACTCGTGTTCTTTCTCTCTCTCTCTCTCTCTCTCTCGCTCTCGCTCTCAAAAAAAAAAAAAAAAAAAGTCCAGAATTGCCTTTTCTATTGGTACAATAAGTACAAACTTTAACTGAATAGCAAATAATTTGTAAATAAATTATAACAAAGCACTGTTTTATAAATAATGTCTTCTTAGAAGTAATGCCTTCTAAAGTTAAGTTTTAGCAATCACTAGAGATGTATCTTGTTATCTCCAAGGATACACCCCAAGTTTCCACATGTGGGATGAGAACTAATTAACTGTTAATTGACAATTATGACTCTAATGACAGCAAAATATGAAGAGTCCTTTGAGATTTGCTTAGAGTGTACTGGGTAAAATAGCATTCTGCATTGATTCCAAATACCAAAAACAGCGTAAATATTCTCTTTCCTAAAGACAAGGTTTCAAAATTATGGTATTAGCTTCTAATCCCAAATTAAAAAAAAAGTCCCTGAAAAATACAAGGACAATATATTTCCTCAGTTACATTAAAGAAAATTAATGTGTCACAAGTTTAATTTTCAATTACATGAGCTTTAGAGTAAAATTAATTAGGCACCAAGTTATTTTGACATCAAAATCATCCTTGTGTATAAAAATAAGATTGTCTGCTGACTCCCAAAATATATTTTCATACAGAATCATTTTGTGTTTCACTGTATCATTCCCATTTGTCAACACACTATTCATGGACTATTTTCCTTATATTACATACTCTATTCTCATGGAGGCTTTTTACTACTTTCAGGTTCTCAATAATTAATTCCATATTTCTTTACTAATATCTGTAATTACAGAATACTTCTAACATTTTTGAATAGGCTAATATTCCCAAGATTAACAAAATGAGTGAGGGAAAATCAGTAGGCACCACTGATCAGAGTACTTCCCCTGAATCCCAGTTGTTTTAACCGTCTCTTTATAACAAAGTAAAAAAATAAATGAATTAAGTGCTATCTTAAACAGCAGGCACAAAAATTCTATTAGGGTTGAAACTTTCTTTGTGTGGAAAAAATGCCTTACCATGCTCTAGACAATAATACTTTCACAGAGATGGAGGCCAAAAGTAACAAAGCAATAGTGGAAGTAGAAAAATAAGATGTCCTTTATAGTATGAAAATGGTATTTGGTTTCCTTCTGGCAAAAGAGAAAGAGAACATTTGATAGGATGATGAGAGGAAGAGGAAAGGGGAGTGGGTGAAATGCTACGAAATCGGGGCTAAATAAAATTCCTGAGAGATATATTAATAGTTAGGTCGACGGAAGCTCCAATTTAAAGTCATCTGCATTGATGTGATATAACCTACCTCTCAACCTTACTCTCCTAAAATTATCAGCAAAGTTTACTGCTCTTAAGAATAATTGGTTTAACTAGTTGTTTTGTGGATGTTGACAGAAGGTTGGCTTCTCCTGTGAGGTGATGTTTTGCAGAACAACTTCCTCAGAATAAGCAGAAATCCTTCTGGCGGGATAACTTTAAGCACACACCCTTTCCCTACCACATTCCTTTCTGAATTTGCAGAAATCATGGGAGGGAAGGGGATTAGACTTGCCTAGAGCTTGTAGGGGAGGCTAAAACTAATGTGTTTTGCATTTTCTGCTGATATCTGTGCCGCTTTACAAATTTATGAGACATGGTAAATCCTACCATTCTACCTATTGAAAATAGTATGATTCTGCCTTTCAAAACTGGAATATTTTCCAGTACAACAGTTCAGAATATACAATTAAAGGTGCTACCCAAATAAAACAACCAAAAACAATCAAGAGAAATTCTACATGAAAAATGTTTTCATTTCATTCACTTTCAGTCACAAAGTAAAGCATTTTCAGTGTCCAAAGGTAAAGGTTAAAAATACATCTAGGTGGTGACATGTGACATTCGGCATCTGCAAATACCAATAACAGAACCCATTGCGTTAAATAGATAACTCACATATTCGTGTTAATAACCTACTTATTGTTCTAACTGGTAAGAAAAGAGTTAAAGTTAGCCAAAGTAAAATTGTCAAAAATAATAATCTCATCAGTGAAAGGTTTTAGAAAACTAGAAAATACAAGCATTAATTTTTTCAACTAACTTTAAAAAATCTGTTAAAAAGAAAGTCACACAGGGCACCTGGGTGGTTCAGTTGGTTAAGTGTCTGACTCTTGGTTTAGGCTCAGGTCATGATCATGAACTGAGGTGGAGCCCCACGTCAAGTTCTGCACTGACAACGCAGAGCCTGCTTGGGATTCTCTCTCTCTCTCTGTCCCTTTTCCGGGCACACCTTTGCTCTCTCTCTCAAAATTAATAAATAAATATTTTTTTTTAATTTTTTTTATTTTTATTTTTTTTGGGGGGGACAGAGAGAGACAGAGCATGAACAGGGGAGGGGCAGAGAGAGAGGGAGGCACAGAATCGGAAACAGGCTCCAGGCTCCGAGCCATCAGCCCAGAGCCCGACGCGGGGCTCGAACTCACGGACCGCGAGATCGTGACCTGGCTGAAGTCGGACGCTTAACCGACTGCACCACCCAGGCGCCCCAATAAATATTTTAAAAGAGAAAAAGAAAGCCACAGGCCCAAGGTAGAGTCACTTGCCCCAAGGACAGCAAACCAAGACTTGATTGCAGTTTAAACTTCTCCAGGAGTGGAATTTTAAAACCAATCAAGCTGGAATTTTCTGGGCAGTAACAATGAGGTAATCTGTCACACAGATTCTCTCTATTCTCTATAGGAAGGTGAGGAAATCCACTAAGGGAAAGTGATCTTGCCTAAAACAATCCTTTCTTTTCTTGTGCTAATAACATCTTCCCCCCACTCTCCTTGCCATAAAAACCTTCCACTTTTGTACAACTCCCCAAAGCTCCCCTCAGCCTGCACAGGATGCTATGCTGCCCAATTCAAGAATCGCTTAATAAAGCCAATTAGATCTTCAAATTTACTCCGCTGAATTTTATTTTTTTAACAAATCAAACCATTGTCTGGTAGACTTCAAACTTTTTATTCTTCTAATCTTCATGCAGGCCTCTGCACAAACATGCATGGTAAACAGCCATAATGATAAATGTGTTGGCTGATTTTTCAACTATGCCAGTCATATCAATCTTAAAATTCAAGGACAAAATTCTCCCTCACCGAGAAGGTAACACTTACACAATATAATAGCACCTTTGAAACAGATATTCTCATGATCACTGCTAATAAAGTTAGGATAAGTGGTACAGACTGCTAGGAAACAAAGGTTACAGGAAAAAAATACAGTGAAAGAAATGAGATTAGTGACCACAGCAATACAAATGAGAGTTTAAATCTGTCTAGACATTTTCTGTCTAATTTGTATAACTAAGACCAATTTTTTTAAAACCGAAATACAATGCGGACAAGTTACTGTCAGCTTTTTGTTCATGATTACATATTCTTTGTGTTTGTGTTTGTGCATTTGTTATTCACATGCCTGTTGTGTCTCATTTTTTTCCTAAAATGAAAACGTTTGCTGATTTTGTAGCTACGAACAGCATAATCTATTTCAATAAAAATGTCCCTATGTTTCAAATTGAAAGTACACTGCTACAAGTAACATACCAAAGGCTAACTATAACCAAACTAGAAAAAAAAAAAAAAGGTGGAATGAGGGAGAATGTACGTTACATTCATTAACATTAGATCCATGCTTCAATTTTTAACATTAAATATGTTTCAATTTTAAAGTGAATGTTATAAAAACATAAATAAAATATATTTCATTCCTTTGTATGTAACGCATTTTTTAAAACCTCAAAATTCCATTTTCTTAAAACCATTTTTAAATCATTCATCTAGTCATTATTAATTGTGATTTGTTTACAGAACATTCTGAATGAAGTAAACATTCCCTATAATACACAGGATACCTTGATGTAACAACAGACTGTCATGTAGATATCTTAGATATCCTCTCATAATTAAATTCTGCTGATATAATCTGATTTCTGAAGTACCTAATAATTTTCAAGGATTCAAAAAAAAAAACCCACTAGTGAAAATTGGGGTTTAAGAGCTATATTTATTAACTTTCCTAATTTTCAATGAACTTATATTAATCACAAAATTCATTCTTATTATACATCCCCATTTAAAAATGTACTTTTTAGTAAAGAGAGTTCATAGTCCATAATCTGCCTAAACTTTGTGATAAAAAAAAAAAAATCAAAGATACTTTTTCAGCTGTCTCAGTCTAAGTTTCAAGCAGTGGCTGGCAGAAATAGTAGTTATTTAATTTTAAAGACATTCATATTTTTAAAAGCTACCTGTAGTGCTATTTCTAGGAATGGCAAGCATGATACACTGATAGATTCCACAGCTGTTAAAATGCAATTGACAATATAAAATGTAAATTATGGTCTAAACTGGTGAAGAGAGGAATCAATTAGTACTTAATCTATTTGAAGTTCTTTCTAAAAGTCCCTAAGAATGAAAGACACCTTCCTCCTGTTGCTCATTTAATACTGGCATTTCTATGTGGCAGATGGTGACCTTATCCCTGTGCTTCAGTTAAAAAGATTTTTATTAAGGCTAAATAAGTGTGAACAGTGCTAATTTCTTGCAGCAGGCAGATGCAAATAAACCTCTAGAATGAGTGTAAGTGCCCTGCCTCACCATATGGTTAAGGTCCACAGCCTGCCAATAGAATGGACTGAAAAGTAGCCAACATGTTTGAATTCTGCCCCAAGCCCCATGTTTCATCATTAACCACCCAATCAAAGAACAGCTACAGAAGAAAGGAGATTACAATGAGTGAGAAACATAATCTGTTGAATTTTTTGGTGGGCTAAGCTATGAAAAAAGGCTGGTTATGAGTAAATTCTGAAATATGAAACATTTGCCTTTCATTCCCCCTCACTATACTTGTGATACTCTTGCCACTTTTCTCCCTAATACAGACCTACTATCCCCTTCTATCAACCCAGAGCCCAAAGATGACCGATACTTAATCATTGCTCTGGGCATACCACCCTAAACAGTTCCCTTCATTGTATGTTCCTAGCTCTTAAGGTGTGTCTCAAGATTAAAAACCGTATGCAACGCCTTCAGAGAACATATAATTTCACAGACTCCTGGTCTTAACTTATTTTATAAAGTTTCTTATACATACACAAACAGAAACTAGGTAGAATCCTTGTCACTTTAGTCCACAGGGAGTTTAAAAATTTACAAAATAACACTTAAAAACCTTTTCAACAAATACATTTGAGCTAACTACAGTTTGAAGTTCTGCTGTGATAAATTGCTTGATATTTGATTGTGAGGTAACTTCTTCTAGGTTGGCTCTCTTACTGTACCTTGCATGATTATCTAAGATCCTGCCATTTTGTCTTCCTATAACTACTGTAAAACTTATTCTTGGATCCTTGGCTTGACATCGTTTCATTTGAATATGATGTGAATGAGATAGTATATGTTTAACATCTGGTCATCTCAGTAGTAACCACATAAGGCAGAATGATTTTTTTTTATATAGATCATTAACATGAACATTAAAAAATGAAACATTCTCATGAGGAACTTGAGGAGTATGTAAGAGTCACTGCTCTAAAATTCCACCTTTACTTTCCCCTACCAAAAGTAGAATTACTACATAGGTAAGATTCAGTGAATTCTTTATATTCTAAGCTCTTTATATGTCTTATCTGTGATTCCTCCAACAATCCTAAAATAGATATCATACTCATTCACATTTTATGAATTAAAAAATGAAGATCATACAATCAAGATACAAACCGAATCTTAATGGACTCCAGGGCCTTTTCTCTTAATTACAGTATACACTATCCACCAACTTGTTTCAGCTAGTTGTCTAGTTGTAAAGTTCTTAACAGTTAACGACCCTTAAAGAGTTGACTACCTCTCCTGAGAATATTTGCATTTTCCACTTCTTATCCCGCCAAAATGAATAAAAATAAAAGGAAAAATAACAGAAGATTGATGCAAAGAGGAACAGATAATTCTGTAACTGTGGGATATTTCAAATAGAAGATGGATGAAGACAAAATAACTATATCAATTGCTATTTATTATCTAATAGTTTAATCTCAACTAGAGGACCCATATGGCTGAATCCATTAACAGTTATGTTCTAAATTAATTGTACTGTGTTTTCTGGGGGTTAGTTGTATATTTTCGTGAATGAAAGAAAAAAGATGGCATAACCCTCTTAATATTTGTCAATGTCCTACAACAAAGAAAATTAAAATGTTTCATCTTATGACATGCTTGTATCCATTTTGTCCTTCCACAAAATTTTCTAGATGAAGCAGATCAAATGTGGCATTTCCCTCACTCTTTTCTATATATTTCCCTCTGCAACTAAAACCATCTATCTTTCATTTGCTCCTGTAACAATCAACTACTCTTCTACTCTTAATCTGTTCAGATTGTAAAATTTTAGTCTATTTGTATAGGTACTAATGATTTTCATTCCCTTCTTTTTCTTATGTTCTTCTCATCCACATAAATATTACTTTTTTTAAATTTAAATTCCAAGGCTATATAAATTTTACCTCATTAAGGTAATTTATATCCAGCAAAAAGTGCCATATATCAACAGAAGATTATTGAATACTTTATGCAACTCTTTGCTTTCTTTTGCTTATGGGAAAAGTGAAGAATTGTAGTATACCCTAAACTCTTCAAAAAAAATGCAACACAAAATCTAATGGAAACAAAACAAACCAAACAAAAACAAAAAGAAAAATCATCATTAAAGAGAAAAACATTAAAGTGATAAAATAGCTATTTACAATTTGTATTTAAAAAAATTTTTTTAGGGGCGCCTGGGTGGCTCAGTCGGTTAAATGTCCAACTTCAGCTCAGGTCATGGTCTTATGGCTCCTCAGTTCGAGCCCTGCATTGGGCTCTGTGCTGACAGCTCAGAGCCTGGAGCCTGCTTCAGATTCTGTGTCTCCCTCTCTCACTGCCCCTTCCCCACTTGTTCTCTCTCTCTCTCTCTTGCTCAAAAATAAATAAAAACATTAAAAAAATTTTTTAACATGTTTATTTTTGAGAGAGAGAGACACAGAGAGAGAGACAGAGAGCCAGCAGGGGTGAGGCAGAGAGAGAGACACACACAGACTCTGAAGCAGGCTCCAGGCTCTGAGCTATCAGCACAGATCCCAATGCAGGGCTTGAACCCACAAACAGTGAACTCATGACCTGACCCAAAATCAGACGCTTAACCAACTGAGCCACCCAGGCGCCCCTACAATTCATACATTTTAACATCTGATCCAACTTTTAAACTGATTAAAGTTTAAAGTCTACTATACAATGTTTATCTTAGCCAAAATAATCACTTTTAACTATATTCTCTATAACACATTTCACATGTAATTTTCATATATCACTTTGATGGACTCTGAGAAATACAGTATTTGTGATGTTAAAAAAAAAAAATTCAGTTATGCATTTGACCAGTAAGTTGACTTTTCTAAATTCATTAGACACAGAGGATGACAGAATTCTAGTCAGTGAAGGGAAGCATCAGATCCCTAGGGCACAATACACCTTTCCTAAATGTGTGTCAGTTTCTAACACATATTAGCCTTTAGATGTGTTATCAGTCATCAGAAAGAGTCAGGCAAAGCAGATAAGAATTTCTTTCAAGAATTCTTTTTCTAAGGCCTCAAGGGAAGTCTCCTATAATTGATCAACACAAGTGTTACACCTTCTGGTTATCTAGGAAGCACAAATGATCCAGGTAATGAAGCATTCAAGTGTTTGCTTGCATGGGACTACTGGAAGAAGAAAAATCTGTCTGCTAGAAGAGCAGAAATCACTGATGTAAGATTTACATTTTAGATTTCCTAAAAATTTATAATTGTAGATCTTGTGATAGAGTATTATGTGAGCTTTCTTTCCTTCTTTTTTTTTAATGTTAGGTTTCTTTCAACTAATGTCTATCATATATCATCGAATACTTACGTGACCTATAAAATTACCTAATATCCAATGTGCACGGTGCAATTTGGGTAAGGGAAGAACAAAGTGAAGAAAATATGTCACTCTTCTATTTTTCTACTGTGGCATCTTAATTTCTTTCACTGACTTAGATATAACAGTGATACGTGTAACAGCTTAATAAGAATATGAAATAGAGGGTAAGGGTCTCTAGAATATGATTATCATAGAAATAAGATTTCTTAGAGGCATAATGCTTTTATAATATATTATTAGAAAAATACACAGCAAAAATACAAGGCACAATATTTAAGTCTGAACTTCTCATAATAAGGCAAACATTTTAATTGACCAAATAAATCTTCAGGACATTTATTATATTAAAAATAAATAAGACTGACATTAGATTAAGAAATAATGCTAAAGGTTTTCCCATATTCTGGCTTTCTTGGCCCTCTTTAAATAAGAATAACATGTAATACTTTGTGTGACTTCAGAAATAATTCCCTTGCCATTTTAAACCTTCAATCCAAATGATTAGGACATTTCCTTTCTAAAGGTAAATAAATCTTAAAGTCTTAATCTCAAGCTTTTTTATGCGATTAGATTATTTTAAGTGACCAGACCAATAGTAACATTTGATTTAGTTCCAAATGACCGAAGCTCTTCTAGAGAGTTCTGCTGCTTCTTCATTACCCCCTCACCCAAACCCACTGTCCACCACTTCTCTGAAAGCACCCACACAGGATTCATTAGTAGGACAATGTGGGGGAGAGGAGGCATTAAGACAAAAAGAACTGGGCAACAAGGCTTGTTTGCATTTTTGAGTTAACAGGGAGAGTATGTCCTGTTCAATATCCCTACACAATTTTATATGAGTTTAATTTGTGATATGTAAAACAAGGCAAAAGGAGAGAAACTAACATCTGCTACTCACTTTTTTGTGTTTTCCATTTAGTGATCAATCATCATATCTACTCCTCAAAGCTATGAACATAAGTGTTTTACTTTATGACAAAGCAGATAAATAAAATGTGCTACAAACCTAAGGGCATCCAGTATGTTGAAAATATGGGCAAAACCAGACCCATGACTAGTAATATAACCAATTGATTTAGTTATTATTTGGTTCTGGAACAAAAATACAAAGTATCTCAAATAAAGGTGGGATCAGAACTAGTCAATGAAAATTTTTAGTTCAGCCCCAATTCCTATTGTGTCTGCTGGAATAAAGTATTTGTTCTCTAATAGATAGTGTCAGACCAAGTAAAGCACAAATCACTAGCACTGTAAATTGAGCTCAACTAAATTTTTTAGATGACTGCTATCTATGTTGCTCAATGACAAATAATGACATTCTAATTGTTCACAGAATCTGTGTTGTGTATGAAGAAACATACAAAGAAAATCTGGGTGCCACCAGTCCTAACAGCCTTAAAATTCCCAATAGCAGCAATGAGTAAATGAAATCTCAAAGTTGAAATAAATTATTTAATCCTCTTTCCTAAAGTAGTATATCAGATTCTGAATTAAACATAAGGGGTTTTAAACAAAAACAAAAACAAAAAGTCCAGTTTATTTTCTTCCTGCAACTTAAAAAAAGAAAAAAAAGGCATTCTCTTATTCCTACCAAAGGGCTAAAGTCTCAGACATAAAAGAAAGAAATGTATATAAAAAAAATCATACAGAAATGAGAGAATTTCCTTGAAATGGGTTGAATACACACGGCAAGATATGATCAATTAGAAACCATCTCAATTTTAGTTATTAAACCTCTTTTTCTTCCCTGCTCACATCTATTCTAAAGTTTCTGTTAAACTAAAAAATTGAAAATGAATACGGTTTGTTGCTTTCCAATTCTGAATATATAACATTTCTCTCATTTTGAAATGAACATCATTCTTTAAAATTAGCAATCAAAGAACTTTGAAAGCGGACAGTGCAACAAACTGCATAATGATTTTAAATCACTAGAAGGAAGAGCTGCCAATCAGCTAATTGTAATTATGTATTGTGCCTGCTCAAAAAGAACCTGAAATGGAAATTGTTTCTTATTCACATACTTAAAATAAATTTCAGTCTGCACAAACTTCATGAATTTTGAATAGTCTTTAGGCTGTACATTTTATCTGTCAAGCCATAAGAGGCTTTCTTGATTTTAAAAGTAGAAAAAAAAAAACAGCACTTTTATATTTCTCTAAATATGCTGTAATGTATTTATTTTAAATGCATATATTCAGTTTGGGAAATCTATGACTGTCCCTTAGGACTGTACATTGAATATTGAAGTCAAAATAAACAACCTTCAATATTCTGAAAAATACCAAGACAAAAGGTAATCTTCAGTATCACTGGCTCTAAACAGCATTATATCTCTATAGAGAAAATAAATTCAAACAAAAAATAAGGCACAAAGGAAAAGATCCTTTGAAAAGGCAATCTTTTCGGTGCCAAAATTTCCAAAAGGTAAGCTATCTTTAAAGAGAAGCTTTGCAAGCAATCCAGATATCTTCAATCACAAATATACCACTTAAAAAAAAGAAAACAATTTGTGAAGACACGTTCTTTAGAAATATTATTGCTCTATGTCAAACAAATGCTGTAACTAAATAATTCATGATAAATTACAATAAAAATGTTTAATACAAATCCAACATCCAAGTATCTTCAGAGAACTGTATTTCAAATGTGGCATAACAGGAAAACATTCTTTATTGAAGAAAATTTCTTTATAGACACCATAACTGAGAACATACAATTATTTCATCTTCAATGCTGAAAAGACCAGCCTCTTTTCTATTTATGGAATATATATATATTATACATATATGTAATACAAACCAAACTTGCATTATTCATGAAAAAGAAGCACACTGGGGCACCTGTGTGGCTCAGTCGGTTGAGCGTCCGACTTAAGCATCCAACTTCGGCACAGATCATGATCTTACTGTCTGTGAGTTTGAGCCCTGCATTGGGCTCTGTGCTGACAGCTCAGAGCCTGGAGATTCTGTGTCTCCCTCTCTCTCTGCCCCTCCCTCACTCATGCTCGCTCTCGCTCTCGCTCTCTCTCTGTCAAAAATAAACATTAAAAAAATTTTTTAAAAGAAAAAGAAGCACGCTAAGGGAAAATAACGTCTTGCAACACCAACTTGCAGACACGCTTATGCTTTGGTTACATATGTATGCTTAAAGGCTTAATGATCTCTAAGCCATCCAGTTAATGGATTAGGATAAATAATTTTGTATTGTAAACTATTTTATTTCATTAAAAAAGGAAACTAAATACTTAAATGAAATACATCACATTTACCAAATAAAATAAATAAGACTAAAACACCAACATCAACCTTAATTTTAAAAAGAAATAGATCCTGTACAAAAAAGTTAAAGCATCCCAGTTTCATGTTTACTACTATTTATAATGTTTAGTCATTTTATGACTGGTGTTTAGCTGCAAGATATGTTTATTACTTTGTCTCCAAATTGTTATATCACAGTGATCAAGATAATTAAGTCAAAATACCTAAAGTTTACTTTAACAGGATCATGTAAAAGTTACAGATACCAAATCACCATGGAATATCAGATTACTAGAGACATAGTAAAATTAGGTGACACTTGGCAAACAGTGAGCAAACACATTAAGTTATTGACTCAACAGCATTTTCTAAATAATTAGGATTAGAATTAGGCATAACACAAGAGATAATACACCAAAGTGTTATACAAAAGACTCCCAAATATTAAAGTCCGAAGAAGGTAAGAGATGTCCAAAGTCATAACAAGGCAGTTACACAGAAGAGGCTAGATCTGAACTCAGGCTTTTCAGACCTCAAGTCCAGAAATCTTCCCAATGTACATGCAAATAGAAAATGCTAATTTTACATTAAGAGAAGAAAGTGAAAATATGGGACTGATGCAACCATAGTTATTACATTGCATAATAACACAAAATGAATACATCAAAAGGTAGCATGTATATTTGAGTTACTGTATTCACCTTAATAATTTCTCCCCAAATGTGTACTGGTGTTTCTACAACCATGGTTGTACTGTAGATCATGCAACCTGCTAAATGTTTTCACAATATCTAATGGACAAAAGATGCAGAATATTGGCCATTGCATTGTCAAATGTTAGCTAAGAATCCGTTAGGTTGTTCTCTTGGACTTTCCTTATAGTCTAATACCAAAGTATCGAAGGATAATAAACAGGGAATTTCCTGTTTCTCAGTAATTGGTAACTAAGCTCACAGACCAAGGACAAAGACTTGCTAAGTTTCTGAAGATAATGACCTTCATGCAGGACTTAAGCCCACCCTTCCAAGATAGACCATCCCTCATCACTTCCCCCACCCTCAGGACATAAAAGGGGATCTGGGAGGAAGAGAGAGGGTTTTCAGAATCAACACAGTGCTCTCACTGTGGAAAAGGAAAATACCACTCTCAAAGCTAAGTGCTTATGTATGTGTGTGTGAAGGTAGTATAGAATGACATCTAAAAATTGAAGTCTCCTCTAAGAGGAAACTGGCATTTTGCTCCTTATTTAGAGATCTGCTTAGAAAACAAACTTCCTGATTACCCCACACACAAAGTAAAGGAGAAACGGGAAGAGATGGAAGAGCAAAGAGAGAGGGGCTATAGCAAAGCAGCTCTCACTACACCAACTGCCATGCAAGAATGTAAGAGTGTCCCTCAGAAAAGAACCACATTTAAGCCATTTTGGGGATACTCTGAGAGAGCTATCCACCAGTAGGGAGACCTGAGAAACAAGCTGCCACACTGGCTGAGACAAAGAGAAATGGCAGAAGTCAAGTCAAGCCTCCCTTGTCAAGGACCTGCCCAATGGGAAAGCCCCACAAAGCCTCTGAAGAACTTGCATGTGCCCACACCAGCCACATATTGGGCATCAGCACCGACTAGTGTTAGCCAGAAAATCCCCAACCAACAACACAAAGACCCACAACAGCACTGATGTAAGCAGATTGTGCTCTTCCTTCTGCCCCTTGCTCCTCTGCATCCCGGAGGAGCCAGGTCCTAAAGAAAAGGAAAGAAGAGGTGTCTAGAAGCACACGATATCCCCAACACCTGTGTCACTCCGAGAAATCATGCCCCCCACCACCACTTCAGGCATGCAGTTGGAAGATGGCACAGGATAAAATAAAAGTGAAGTACTGGGCACCGGGGTGGCTCAGTAAGTTAAGTATCCAACCTCGGCTCAGGTCATAATCTCACCATTCCTGAGTTTGAGCCCTACATTGAGCTCTCTGCTCTCAGTGCAGATCCCACTTTAGATCCCCTGTCCCCTCTCTCTCTGCCCCTCTCTTGCTTGCACTCTCTAAAAAATAACAAACATTTTTTTTTACAAAGTGAAGTATTAAACTGGACTGACTTTTAAGAATTAAAGTGACTAGAAAGTTATGGAATCTCTTCAAAGTATCATTAAAAGATGGGAAGGGAACATTCAAAACAGCATAGCTAAAATATAGATTGGAAAAAAAATAAGACAATTCAGGGTTTATACCCCATCATCTACTGAATTCAGAGAGTTATATGAACCTGCCTTTATAAATGTATAACCCGTTGGCGTTTACTTATCAATGATATCAGTTCATCATCAGTAATAACAGAAATTTTATTTGGACAGGCTATTAACCTACACAGGCCTAGTGGGTTAACATTTTCTAGAAGAAAGAGGAAAAGGAATGCTATTTTCTCTTTTAAATAATTTCCTTTGACTGGAGTTGGCTCATGCATTAAAGACTGAGGAGGAAAGTCGTCCTGTCTTGCATGCTGGTAACAGTTTCCCCTTTTTCCATTTGCACCTTGTTTAAAATCTCATAAAAATGATAAATAGCATCCCATGTGTTAAAATAATTTAGGTCACTGATCAAGAAATTTGAAATCATAAGTTATAACAGTGTTGAGCAAACCCCCTTGTTTTCTCTAGAATGAGGTTATAACCATAGAATGTGCAAATGTTCCAGTGGGTAGGTATTAAAGAACACACAGTAAACTTCTCACTAACAATGAGATGAATTTCTGAAAAATGACCACCCAAATGACTACTATTTAAATATTTCCAGTGATCGGGTCCCAATAGCTTCACTAGAACTGAAGTAGTTCTCTGGGCTACTCACTCCTCACCCTATGGGTCTGCACTTAACTGCTGTCCAACAAAGCAAATGTGAGTTATCTATGTTGTGAGGGAGGGGTAGAGAGAAGAGAGAAGGATTGGGCAGGAATACATAGGGTTATTATAACATGACACCTTATAAAAAATGGTGAAGTTTCTTCTCTTTTAATTGAATTTAGAATTCTGTGGTTTATTGGGTTATTATACTTCAAGAAAACCTAAAATTCTACCTGTAAAAGATCTCTACCTGCTCTATTTCCTGGTAAGTTACATAAGAATCCATTAAGGATAGTCATACAGGGGAATGTGTCCCAGTACCTGTTTCCAAAGGGAATTGGTTCTTGCAGCTGTTTCAAAAGCAAACTAAAACTGCAAGAGGAAGCCATCCAGCTTTTATAAGTTATTTGTCTAGGACATTTTCAGGTTTTACTTTAATTATTGAACTAAAATCTGCCTAGAATTTTCTATTGTAGTTCACGTGGATAACAACTGAAGATTTTGGTTCTTCCCAAAGTGAAAGCACAACTATAAAAAGACATGCAAGTTAACTGAAATTGGAACTTGGGTTTCTATTTGATCTAGTTGCCCAATATAGACAGAAACTCAAACACTAAATGTTTTCATGAGAAGTTAAGCTTTAGTATAGGAATATAAAGTGAAACTGGATCAATGGAAGGAATTTAGGGAAAAAAATGAGAAAGAACTCTGAGAGCAGCACATACTGAATGCTTATATATGAAATACACTTCAGATTACTTTTCACTCTAGGAGGTTTCATATGTGTTATTCAGCCCATAAGCTAAAATGTAGCATGAGGTTTAGATGTTGATGTTTTGTGATACTGCTGAACTTGGATAATACAAAAAGGTGGGAATAGAGTAGACAGGCATTTTGAAATGTTATCACTCAGGGTGCAAAAAGTGTTTCTTTAGGGGCACCGGGTGGCTCAGTCGGTTGAGCATCTGACTCTTGATTTTAGATCAGGTCATGATCTCACAGTTCGTGAGTTCGAGCCCTACATCAGGCTCTGCACTGACAACACAGAGCCTGCTTTGGAATTCTCTCTCTCTTTCTCTGCTCCTCCCTCACTTGTGCTGTCTCTCTCTCAAAATAACAAATAAACTTTAAAAAAAAGTTTCCTTAGCAGTGTCCCATCAGGATTTTTTCTCCCTCTTTGTTCTCATCGTATCAAGGGCAATATGGGGTAATGGGAGCTAGAACCCAGGTTTATTCAACTAGTAAAAATAAGAATGAAGACTTTAGCTTGCCCTACTCTGCATTTGCATTATTGTGCATTTCTACCAGGCTACATAGAGGCATTGACACCCTTTGTCTCTGGTCCAAATCTTGAAAGGTTATCTTTTATAAATTCCCTAAGTTAATAAAACACAATCCATAATTGGCCTATCTATGTTACTTTAGCATCTGGCAGTTTTACAGACTTGACTAAAAATATATATTTAATGCCCACTACTGTATAATTAAATGAAAGTTTGGCTTTATTCAAAAATGCAAATGAATTCTTGGCTTTTCTCTTATACTCTTTTCAATTATTTATATGTATTCCCCATTCACAGTAGTTTCTCTCATCCAGAAACAATTCAATTTCAACAAATTTCCAATTAGTTTAAAATTTTACAACAGAAAATGGCTTTAAATTATACAATAAATTCATATTCCAGTTTCTGGAAAAGAGTATAAAATGCATTTTGTAATATGCAACTTGCCAAACCAGAAATGACTGAATAGACGTTTTATTTTGT
Source organism: Felis catus (assembly GCF_018350175.1). NCBI lineage: Eukaryota > Metazoa > Chordata > Mammalia > Carnivora > Felidae > Felis > Felis catus. The sequence continues at coordinate 91,097,516 of NC_058372.1, read as the reverse complement.
TGTGTCCTCTGATACAATTACTATTTACGTATATTAGCAGGTACTTAAATCTCAGAAGAAAGGAAATTATTTTTACAAGTTATTTAAAAGCTATAAATGAACACCTTTCAATTTCACCCATTCTTAGAAATCTAATCAATGGAGAAGTAAATGTTTCTAATACCATTTTTTAAATAGTCCACAGCAAACATTTCCAGAGTTCCCCTTCATCATCTGCAAGGGTTTCCAACTAAAACTCTTGAAAACACATTAACTTTTTAAAAATACGCCAGAGCTTTTGTAGTTTCCTGAAATAGCTGATGCCTCCTTTGCTCAAAGAAAGGTTGACATTTTAACAGAGTTATTTAAGTCATGGAAAATGGATAAATGAAAAAAGATATATGCTACATGACAAGTTTGAATACAGAAACAGCTTTTATTTTAAAAATATTAATATTTCAAAGCAAGCAACAAATATGCTTTCACTAACTCAAAATGATTTGATTCACACAGCAACTGACTAATTGTCAAGTAAAAATACAGTACAAGCTGCAGCAAATAACTTCTTATTGAGTAACGGTCATTTTCAGAGCTATTCAACTCATTGAAATGGTGCTAACCATAGTAATACACCAGTATCAGTGGAGTTATAAAAAAAGGGTAAAAATTGTATATTGTTTTACTTTACATATAAACTAAAATTTTAAAAATGGAACATGTTAATGAATATTATCATCAAATCTTATAAATTCAAAAACTAAACTGTGTTTCTCTGAGGTAAATGGAATTAGTTTAATAATGGGTCAGTTCAGATTCAACGAGTGGATGAAGTTTGAAGAGTTTCAAGGTGATGAAATCATGACCCAGAAAGAAATACTCTGACAAATTAGGAACACTGCAATGACAGAAGGAAATATTTTGGAAACAACTGAATAAGTGTGAACCATAACAGCCTACAGTGTCAATGACAACAACATTGACTAGAGGCCAAGATTTAAATAAACCTGTCTTTGATTTATTGTTGTTCTTGTTGTTCTTGTTTTTTAGCTCATTTGGGAAGATGATCTTACCTCATGCTTTTAGACATTGCCGCCCTCTCATCAAAACAGCACTCAACCTCCATAAGACTTGAATTAATCTAATCTCATTCTCCAAATTGAGGATAATTTTCTTTCTGAGAAAGGGTGCTAAATACTTGACCTGACTGGAATCTTAATATATCTGAATTCCTTTGATTTAAATAACACAAGTATCCTGTTTGATATCTGCCAGCTAGAGGAGGGATATTTTTACTACCACAATGGTCTCAGGACCTTTTTCTCAGTGTGGTCCCTGGGCCTCCTGCCTCAGAATCATCTGGACAGCTCACCAAAAAATTGAGAGCCCTGGGTTCCACTGCTGACCTACTGGGTCAGACTCTCTAAATCTGCAGTCTAAGAATATGCTTTTATAATAAGTTCTCCAGCAAAAGCCAAGATCCATTGCTGTCAGATGTCCCCTCCTTGGCCATATTGTATTTCAGGACTATTAAAGTGCTACAGGTAATGAAATAGTATTGTAAGAATTTAAGAGTCCTGTTATCAAGACTGGCTTACAAAGAACTATTGATCTAACCTCCATATACTCCAACTCTGCTAGGTATAATCACTTTAAAAGGCTTATGCTGTTCTATCTTGAAGATTCCACCACAAAATCTTCTTATAAGAAGATATAATAAAAATTAGAATAAAATTCAGTGCAATTGTCTTTAACCACAAGCAAGGTTTATACCTGTTCTACTGAGACAGGCTCCTGCCTAAGAGGAACTAAAAAAAAAAAAAAAAAAAAAGAGTCTGAAATCTTGAATAGTAAGTTCTTTCATTAATAATATTTTCTTCGCTCTGCTTCATGCATCCATCCCTGGGCTGCACATCACTTACAGAACTCTACCATTGCTAGGAACACTGGTCCTCTCTTTAAGCTGACTGGATCTTGTACAGGACATCCCATCTTCCTGTTATTCCGCTTTCCACTTTTGTCTTCATTGCCAGTTTCCAAACCCGTGCTGATGCTCTGTTCTGTGTGTGCTCCTTTGCCAATCCTATCCCCAGCCATTTCACCTAAGTGGGTTCCCAGTTGTAGAGGAAATATGCCACAAATCTTACAATAATATGTAATCAAGTAACATAATAATCAAAATAATCAATATAAGCAAGTAATTTTGAGAGGCACTATGTTATATTTTACCTTCTCTTAGAGATATATTATATATAATAGTGCATTGAAGGAGCTGAGAATGCTTCCAGCAAAGTCTATAATGTATTCTAATCCAGTATTTCAAGTGAACCCTTTTTTGGATGAACACAACCATATTCAGCATAGTAGTGCTCCTCAGAATCAACCTTAGTAAATGCTGTTCTCTATACATGTTGAAGTCCCTTTGCCTTGTGCCCATGCCCTGATTCAATCTGTGTGGTAGAGGTTAGAACCCTGGAGTTGTCCCTGAATAGATGCAAAGTTCTGGAGGTGCCTATAAGGAAAGAACCTTCTTATATCATGGGCAATGTAAGTGGTTCTCCCCAAGAAAGAACTGTAGCATTTTAAACCATTTTCCAAAAGACCAGGTAGTATATTCTTAGCTGAAACTGAGTTTTCCAGTTTGACTGAAAGACAACCAATGTAGAACATGAAATACAATTTCTATTTTTCCTACTTCAACTATTTTGTCTGGCACCAAGATAGTCAATGACTCTCTTAGTTAGGAAAACAAAATTATCTTTTACAGCACAAATTTCTTTAGAGAAATAGTAGTAACCATTACCATGATAATAAGGCATTTATTAAATAATATTATAATCAACACATGGTATCCAAAGATATTTAGGAACAGATTATAGTTTTTTTTTAACTCATACATTTTATGTGGCTTCTTACAGACTATGCACACTTTGTCTATAAAATATTGCCTGTAAAATGTCATTTTTTTTTTAATGTTTATTTTTGGAGAGAGAGTATGAGCAGGGGAGGGGCAGGGAGAGAGGGAGACACAGAATTCGAAACAGGCTCCAGGCTCTGAGCTGTCCGCACAGAGCCCAATGTGGGGCTCGAACTCACAGATGGCGAGATCATGACCTGAGCCTAAGTTGGAGGCTTAACGGACTGAGTCACCCAGGCGCCCCTGTAAAATGCCATTATTTAAACTATTAGATTATTTTAATACAATATTCTTTGAAATGATGATTTGTCATATTGCTGTACTTCACTGAAATTTCAAACAAAATACTTTGATAGATAATTCATCAAAAAGATATGTCTGAAATGTTTGATTATTAATCTATGGTATTTAAATGGATCAATAAAAAAGGAAGATATTTGCTTTCTTGAACCCAATAATCTTCAACATTATAAACTCTAACTTATATGAGAGACTCCCCTTCTTTTTTTCATCTTCATGCTTCATTGGTATTACTGTGGATTTAAAGTTCTCTACAGCTAGTGTTCTACTTTGTCCACACCAGAGTCTCTGCTGTCCTACCCTCCCTACTCGCCTGCGGGGAACAAAGTAATCAGCGTTAGAGTCATGCTTGCAAAACAAAAACTGCATTCCTACCGTATCTATGAGAGCCTTTTCTTAATGTAATTCAGATGTTCTACAGTTGTTAGTAGACTTCTTCCCTACAAGACCCACTCTGCAGTCATCCAAGACCATCCTCACCTTTCACTACCCATACCTGCCTCCCGCTAGTTTTGGGAATCCCTGTGGGATGTACGCATGGATGATACATCAGTGCTAAATGTTAGCTGTCCCCTTGCTGAGAGCTCAGTCCAATCCCCTTCCCTGTTCTTTTGCATAAAACCTCACTTTTCTCCATTCTGTCTTCACTTGGGCTATACTGACTAACTTCCTCTTTACAAATTCCTTACAAACATTGGCACAGGCCTGACTTTAACTCCCAGAGCACAGATTAAAAACAAACAAACAAAAAACCACAGAGTATGTAATGAGACATTTCTGTAGGCTTTAGGAAATTTTATACCATAAGCAAAGATTAGAACTATACTCTAGAAACGAATGTCCTCAAGATCTACAGGCTGAACCTCTGGCCATCTCTTTACTCCCAGCCTGCCACAATGATGCCTAGATGGCTATCCATTCCCTATGCCCATCCTGTCTCCATTCAAGTCACAGGCCCTTCACCATGGTTTTCTTTTTCTAAATCCTGGCTTCCTAATCAGCCAGAATTCTAGAAAAGACAGTCTTTTTATTTCCTAACAGAAAAGAGTATTTCTGATATGCACCTGTACCTACAATTAACACACACACACACACACACACACACACACACACACACACACACACAATTTTCTTTAAAGCCGAAAAAATTTGTTCCTCAAACTCCTGAAGATCTCTTATCTTAGTGGAACATTTTGACTTTACTTTTGCTGAAGGAAAAAGCCCAGTGATAATTTTTTTTTCCCCAAAAACAAAGAGACATTCTGCCTTCTTGGGTGAATTTAACCTTTTCCTGAGATATAGGAAATATGCTGTCAACTTCAAGACAACAATTTCCCATGATCCCCACCTAATTGGCCATTAATAAAAAGAAAATAAGGAAAGTAAATAAATCAGGTCCAGTTTCAGATGAAGCATATGTTATATGAGAGAAACATTTATTAAGTGAAGAACACTGGAGTTAGTAGCAATGTATGGTTCTACAATAATTATACATAACTCTTATAAAGTGATAAGCACTAATAATTCTAACTGGAATATATATTAACACACTAATATTTAATATCCTAAAATCAATTACTATTAGTATTTCCACTTCACCTAAGCAAAAAATTAGGCCCAGAAAGGTTACATGATTTCCCCAAGATCACAGAGCAAGTAAGTCAGGACTGAGATCTAAAAGCAGATATCCCTGTGAAGAAATTTTCAGCTATATGTGGTTTAAAATAGCTAAAAATGTCAGAGAATATAATCTGCTGGTTCTTTAGAAAGTATATCAGAAGTCAAAAGACTTGGGGTTTTAGAACTTACAAAACTAAGTTTTTACTCAATGCTTTTCATTAGCCCAATTTAACACAAAGTGATATTCTCTTGGTAATCCCTAATGCTAAATAATATTTGGCAACTGAGAACTATTACGGTTATTTTCCTCATATTGTGGTAGGCAGAAAAACTGTCTCCTGAATAAATCCATGTTTTAATCCCCAGAACCCATGAATATATTATGTTACACTGCAGAAGTGATTAACAGTATGGACTAGATGTACAGATTGTCAGGGATCATCCTGGTGGTCTCATTTTAATCACATGAATCCTTAAAAGTGGAGAATTTTTTCATGGCTGTGTTGGAAAGATACAATGTGAGCACTCCATCAGCCATTATTGGTTTTGAAGATGGAGGAACGGTGTCATGAGACAAGGAATGTGGTAATATCTACAAGCTGGGAACAGTCATCAACCAACAGCCAGCAAATGAACAGAATATCAGTCCTACAACCACAAGGAACAGAACGCTGTCAATAACTACATAAGCAAGAAAAGGATTCTTCCCTAGAGGCTGGAGAAGAAATTCAGCTCTGCTGACATTTTGATTTTACTCCAGTGATACCAACAGCAGACTCTGGCCTACAGAACTATAAAATAATAAATCTGTGTTATTTCAAGCCATAAAGTTTGTGGTAATATGTTATATCAGCAATAGAAAAATAATATAAGTACTGAGAGCCAACATTTACATAAGTTTCCACGTGGCCTCATATCCAGGAGTTAGGAACTGGAAAACGAGCTAACTCATCTGCCTTAATTAATCATCCGTATCTCCATACCGTATCCTCCTATTATATGTTGGTAATGCCGCACACACTGGGCACACACACTGGTACTAAAAGTGCTGGTGTTAAAAATAGTTATATGTCACCTCTAACTCTTATCATAAAGTGACTACCTACATAAACTTCATTACAAGGGGTCAATTTGTTATAAAGCCGAAATAAAAAAAGACAGACAACTTTTCATCAAAGTAAAAAAATTGACTTGTCGGGAATGTCCTTCTGCTTTCCCTCAGGCTTCTTAAGGACACACAATTTGATATTAGAGAACCCATGTTTAATTCTTCCAGGTGTCCTTCCAGAGAAAATGAAGAAAGTGCAGAGTGAAAATTGAAGATTCTCTGTATAGAGATAACCCCCTGCTGTTCAAAGATTAAATGCTAATTTCTCCAGGATGGGATTGTAAATAGCCTCTCTGTCTATACAAAATGGGCCAAAGGGTTAATGTGCTGTATTATTACCATATTAAAAAAGTAATCCAAACTGCAAAGGACTATTCCAGTTTATTTGCAACAGTTTCTGTGCATGTTAAAAATGCATGTTGCTACAAATTAGATTTATAGTTACAATGTTACAATACTAATATAAGTTCATTTTAGGAGCTATTCATCTAGTCAAGAGGAAACAAACTTCGAATTGAGAAGTAACTACTATCCCCCCTACCCCAACATTAATTACATCAGAATTTTCTACACTGGCTCTTATGTCTATAAAACAGTTACTCTAGAGAAATGCTTTTTCTCCTTTGAACATCTGTCCATGTATAAACAGACTTAAATGTCTCCAAGAAAAGCACAGTGGCACACTTCTTAGAAGACAGAAAGCTGGAGAAACTAGGAAGGGCTTCAGAGAGGAGGTGATACTTCCATTGTGGCTTCACAATCATCACAGCACATCTAGAAAACTGGGAGACAGAGAGATGAGAGTGGCAAAAGTAGGGACAGATTTTGGAGGATATAGTTAAGGATAAGGGCAAGAGGTATGCAATTTCTATGTTACAAAGCAGAATACCTTCTATAGTATAAGAATGTAAAGAGCATGCATGAGGATGTTTTCCTATGGTGAGCTTCTATACTTTTGTTATTTGCTCACTGGCCACCACAAATGGTCCAATAGAGTTGGTCCAATATAGTTGAAAACTATAAATCTAAAATCTCATTCTCATATTCATATATTCATACACATATATATAAGGCATAGTTAAGATCCATTTGTAGGAAGAATCATCACTACCATGTTCAAACAAATTGTGCTTTCTACAAAAAGTGTTCAGCCTATGTCTATAAAAACACTAACAAAGATTGAGAAAGTTATTTCAGGAAGAGTATATCATGATAAATTTTCTTAATATGCATGGCAAATGCATTTGTGCTTTCTAAATGGAAGACTAAATGGTTTCTTCCACATCAACAGAAATTGTATTATATGGCTATAACTCTTTCCCCTTTAGACGGATTCTTACATGCTTTAAAATGACAACATTCAAAGGTTCAATTCAATTTAGGTAATCATCAGAAATGTCAGCTGCCTTTCAAGGGACCCTTGGAGTTTGCCAAATTGGGCTAGAAATCATGCATGAATAGTTTTCATTACATGTGAGCTGACAGTTCCTGCTTCTGGTTAAAAAAAAAAAAAAAAATCTTTCAGAGAAGGTGTGCTGAGTGTCTTACTTAGTCCCTACCCAAGAATAACACAAAAGCAAAAGGTGACAGGCCAA